>NC_092232.1:34558909-34821409 GCF_036320965.1 Panulirus ornatus
AAGGCCAGCGTGCCCGGCCCACCAGAGCGAGGCGGGAACACACACGCCCCTGGGACCTGGGACGAATAACTTCCAGGCGGAGAGAAATAGAACATTAAATACATTTATCCCTAAAGGAATGGTGGATTGTGTAGGTTGCTACCTTAAATGCAAGATTTATTCCAAGTGATTCATAATGTTCACTAGGTTTTAGGTCTGGTTACTGGGTGATGGGAACGAGGGAGTGTTGTGAGGAAGGCAGCGTTGTGCCCCACGATGTAGGAATGGGTCGTTAATTTGAAGAAAAGATGCCCGGCTTCTTGATTGGCTGTGTGCGCGTCCTTGCATCACGCACCGGGAGATCATTGGGCCCTGATTGGCTGGAGAGTTGTTGCCTGTTATTACCAGACTGCTTGGTTGTTACCGATGTCGTATGTTGTGTGTTTCTCGTGTCGTTCGTTGTTAGAGAGAGCGAAGTCTTGGGTAACTTTAGTGTCATTAATATCACGCGTGACTCCTCGTTGTTTCACTGTAACACATTTTGTAACGTTATTCTGAAACGAGGAATTCAGAAGATGTGCGCACCTGCTTGGCTCCTGTCTGAGATGTAGTTTTTTTATATAGATATTGAAGTGTGTCATTATGTTGCTCGTGTGTGGCGCTGCTCCTGTGTGTGTGTGGGTGGATTGAACTCCGCTTCCGTCACGAACTGGCCCCTCGGCGTTCGTGTGCTGAATTCGTCCTCCCTTGATGGAGGTACGGTTTGATACCCACCTCCCCCGGGGTCCAGCGGGACGGTCCTGCCAGACCCCCGGGTCCAGCGGGACAGTAAGTAATGGTCCACATCTTGAGTGTTAGTGGTACGTACAACCTTGGGATGGTGTCTTGGGTCGTGGACCCGACCCTTGATGGTCAGGTCGAAGGTCAAGGACCGAGAAGAGGCATGACAGACTGACACACGACCCTGTGCGCACAGTGAACTGCCCGTTTGCCAGTCACAGTAGTTAGCGTGGAAATGGCATCTCCCATCCTCCACCCGGCCCTCCCAGACATGCCCGTGTCCACGCCTTCCTGGCGTGTGCCTCATCAGTCTCTGGTCGGGTCTGGGGGAAGTGTCCGCTCTCCACGCTAACTTGGAAACACCATCCGAAAGCTTGATGAAGTGAGAGTGTATGATGTGGCTGGTAACTGCTGACTCCCATACCACAGTCGTCGGATGTTGGAGTATGTCTTGCATGAAGCGGGGCGCCATCTGATGATATACCATCGCGACCTTAGGTCAGGTCAAATGTCAGGTCGTCATAGCAAAGGGGGGGGAGGGGGTCGATCCTCGTGTTCAGGGAGTGGAAGCAAGATGTTTAAAATATTTAACACAGGAAAATGTCGATTCGTTTTAATCGTGATCTGCATGACTCACTGTTCGTAATTCCTTCCTTGTTGGTTGAGTGCTGGTCTAACGGATCACCTGCTTCGTTATGAACAAGAGAGAGAGAGATAGGCGAGCGCATGCGCGAGCCAGGCATTCCATCACCTGGTGGTGATGCAGTCTACCTAGTGTTGGAGGGGGGAGGGGTGCAGCCTAGTCTGGTCTTGGAGGGGAGGGGGGTTGGTGGTGCAGCCTACCCTAGTGTTGGAGGGGGAGGGGGTTGGTGGTGCAGCCTACCCTAGTGTTGGAGGGGGAGGGGGTTGGTGGTGCAGCCTACCCTAGTGTTGGAGGGGGAGGGGGTTGGTGGTGCAGCCTACCCTAGTGTTGGAGGGGGGGGTGGTTGGTGGTGCAGCCTACCCTAGTGTTGGAGGGGGAGGGGGTTGGTGGTGCAGCCTACCCTAGTGTTGGAGGGGGAGGGGGTTGGTGGTGCAGCCTACCCTAGTGTTGGAGGGGGAGGGGGTTGGTGGTGCAGCCTACCCTAGTGTTGGAGGGGGAGGGGGTTGGTGGTGCAGCCTACCCTAGTGTTGGAGGGGGAGGGGGTTGGTGGTGCAGCCTACCCTAGTGTTGGAGGGGAGGGGGTTGGTGGTGCAGCCTACCCTAGTGTTGGAGGGGGAGGGGGTTGGTGGTGCAGCCTACCCTAGTGTTGGAGGGGGAGGGGGTTGGTGGTGCAGCCTACCCTAGTGTTGGAGGGGGAGGGGGTTGGTGGTGCAGCCTACCCTAGTGTTGGAGGGGGAGGGAGTTGGTGGTGCAGCCTACCCTAGTGTTGGAGGGGGGGTGGTTGGTGGTGCAGCCTACCCTAGTGTTGGAGGGGGAGGGGGTTGGTGGTGCAGCCTACCCTAGTGTTGGAGGGGGAGGGGGTTGGTGGTGCAGCCTACCCTAGTGTTGGAGGGGGAGGGGGTTGGTGGTGCAGCCTACCCTAGTGTTGGAGGGGGGGGGGTTGGTGGTGCAGCCTACTCTGGTGTTGGAGGGGGAGGGGGTTGGTGGTGCAGCCTACCCTAGTGTTGGAGGGGGAGGGGGTTGGTGGTGCAGCCTACCCTAGTGTTGGAGGGGGGGGGTGGTTGGTGGTGCAGCCTACCCTAGTGTTGGAGGGGGAGGGGTTTGGTGGTGCAGCCTACCCTAGTGTTGGAGGGGGAGGGGGTTGGTGGTGCAGCCTACCCTAGTGTTGGAGGGGGGGGGTGGTTGGTGGTGCAGCCTACCCTAGTGTTGGAGGGGGAGGGGGTTGGTGGTGCAGCCTACCCTAGTGTTGGAGGGGGAGGGGGTTGGTGGTGTAGCCTACCCTAGTGTTGGAGGGGGGGGTGGTTGGTGGTGCAGCCTACCCTAGTGTTGGAGGGGGAGGGGTTTGGTGGTGCAGCCTACCCTAGTGTTGGAGGGGGAGGGGGGGTTGGTGGTGTAGCCTACCCTAGTGTTGGAGGGGGAGGGGGTTGGTGGTGCAGCCTACCCTAGTGTTGGAGGGGGAGGGGGTTGGTGGTGTAGCCCTACCCTAGTGTTGGAGGGGGAGGGGGTTGGTGGTGTAGCCTACCCTAGTGTTGGAGGGGGAGGGGGTTGGTGGTGCAGCCTACCCTAGTGTTGGAGGGGGGGGTGGTTGGTGGTGCAGCCTACCCTAGTGTTGGAGGGGGGGGTGGTTGGTGGTGCAGCCTACCCTAGTGTTGGAGGGGGAGGGGGTTGGTGGTGCAGCCTACCCTAGTGTTGGAGGGGGGGGTGGTTGGTGGTGCAGCCTACCCTAGTGTTGGAGGGGGGGGGTGGTTGGTGGTGCAGCCTACCCTAGTGTTGGAGGGGGAGGGGGTTGGTGGTGCGGCCTACCCTAGTGTTGGAGGGGGAGGGTGTTGGTGGTGCAGCCTACCCTAGTGTTGGAGGGGAGGGGGTTGGTGGTGCAGCCTACCCTAGTGTTGGAGGGGAGGGGGTTGGTGGTGCAGCCTACCCTAGTGTTGGAGGGGGAGGGGGTTGGTGGTGCAGCCTACCCTAGTGTTGGAGGGGGAGGGGGTTGGTGGTGCAGCCTACCCTAGTGTTGGAGGGGGGGGGGTTGGTGGTGCAGCCTACCCTAGTGTTGGAGGGGGAGGGGGTTGGTGGTGCAGCCTACCCTAGTGTTGGAGGGGGAGGGGGTTGGTGGTGCAGCCTACCCTAGTTTGTTGATGGCGTGGTGTGTGCATGATGACGTCAGGGCGTCACGCACAGCCTTCCCGCCCACACCAGTGACCTTGCTGCATATCCCCGCCCCGCCCCGCCCTGCCCCTCACTGCACCTGTGCATTACATCATTTCTTCCTCGGTCACGTGACGGTGCGCCATCCTCCTCCCTGCTTGCCTGGCCTGGCACGCAAGCTTTGCCATGAGAAGGACGGAAGTGAGGGGGAAGGTGAAATGAGGCGCCGCTGGGGGGGGGGAGATGTGGCCCCTCCCTGGCTAACCGTTTGGTTGTCTCTCGTACAGGTACTGGTCATCTGGATCATTGTGGTCTGCTATAGCCACCGGTGACGACACTCATCTGTGTATGTGAAGGAACGCTAGGGAGAATATGATAACCTTAAGTGAGTTAAGACTGGCGTGATAAGACTAGATTATACTCGTCTCAGTGTTGGTATTAAGTTTATGGTTTTTACCATCTGTTTTTCCCCTCAGCTGATCGTGTTTACATCATATATTTTAGAGGTATTTTGCTCTTTTGTGGGGTTTCAGAAGCTGTTATGAATAGTTTGCTGACCGCCTTTGAATATTAGATAAGATTCAAGAATGATACAAGTGAAAGTTTTGTGCCAACCGAATCCCAAGGTTGACTTTGTTGCATTGTTTGATATGCAACGTCGAGTTCAGACTAATATTTGCAGGAGGCTCCTGTCATGGACGAATGTCCACACGAAGGCCGGACCTTCACTGAAATATAGAGAAGATTATATAAAAGGAAATAAGAATGAGAAGGGAAAGTATTTAAGAATATTGGAGGAAGTGAAAAACATGTCTTTTTAAAACGTGTCAGGTCATAGTTATTGGGAAATAGATGAGAAGGTAGAGAGTTCCAAAGGTTTGAGGTGTAGGGAAAGAAGCAGTTATCAAAACGGCCCACCCTTGAGTTGCCAATAGCCACATAGTAATCATGTGACGCAGCAGCTTGCCGAGTATCGTGTGGTCTAGCTAGTGGTGGGGGCACACAAGCAGCCAGCTCTCGGGAGCAAAATCCAATGTAATACATATAGAAGAGGAAAAGTGAACCAACATTGCGGCGTAGGTCAAGGTGGTGAAGTTTGGAAGGTAGCCTAGGACAGTTTATAAGTGGGATATCCCAGATCTGAGAGCAGTACTCCATACATGGACGGATTAGTCCTTTGAATAAACGGAACAACTGGTCAGAAGTAATTTCATCTAAATAGGACTCCAAGTTTCTTAGAGGCAGACTTACTTCTTTCGGTAATGTGGGGTTTCCAAGATAGAGTGGATGTCACAGTAATACCAAGTATGTTCACTGAGTCCAGAGGTGGAATTACAAAATCGTCAAAGGAGAAAAAAAAAAGTTTTGAAGAGTTTTCGATAGAGATGGGCAGAAACTGTCTCGGTGGCATTGAACTTAACAAGATTTCGTCTTCACAGAGTTATCCTGTCCAAGTCTGCGTTTATTGAGGAAGTTGTGTCGAGAGTAAGAGAAGAAGATTTGAAGGATGTGGAGAATGTTGAGTCGTCATGGAAGAGAGGAAATCGTTAATAAAAGGGGAAAAAAAGTTTAGGGGACAGGACAGAACCTTGAGCGACACGGCTGTTGATAGAAAGGTAGAGGCTGATCCATCAACAACCACAGAGATAGATCGACCGGAGAGGAAGCTAGATATGAGGGAGCCAAGTGAAGGACGGATGCCAAAACAGGCTCCGGAGCTTGAAGATGATACCCCCTTGCCACACCTTGTCAGAAGCTTTGGATATGTCAAGGCAACTACATAGGATTCCCCAGAATCTTTCGTGGATGATGACCAGACATTAATAAGATTGGAGACAATATCACCAATAGATCTGCCTTATGGAAGCCATACTGGTGATCAGAGAGAAGACTGATAGATGTCTGAGGATATGGGAGTTGAGGAGAGAGTCAGATTTTGGAAATGGTAGATGTCAGAAGAACATGACGAGAGTTAGAGGAGTCAGAACGGTCACCCTTCCGAGGGAGGGGATGTACTAACGAATGCATCCAGAAGAAAAAGTTCTGGTTTTTAAACAGAAACGGAGCAGACGAGCAGGCACAGGTGCAAGTTCAAAGGCACTATTTCAGTGCATGGGGATGGATGCCATCAGGACCATAAGACTTGCTTGTGTTAAGAGAGAGAGAGAGAAAAGCGCTTTTCTAACAGTCCGAAAAGAGATCACGGGAAGGGATACAGGGTTAGTAAGAGGAGCGTCAGGGAGTGAAGAAATGTTAGGGTCATCCAGGATGGAGAAACGGGAACCAGAGTTGCTTTGTTAGCGGGAGAGACAGACGGAAAAGTGAAGGATAGGTAGAGCGACAGTTGTTTGTGATGCTCTTAGCTGAAGACCAGAAATACCTGTCAGTGGAGGACGAGGAGAGGTTATCGCACTTTCTTTGAATAAAGGAACGCTTCGCCTCACGGATAACGTAATTGCAGTGGTTACGGGCAGTGATAAATGATGAATAGGAGTCAGAGGAAGGAGAGTTTTTCCAAACCCGATATGCCTGAGCCCTTGCCGGAATGACCCCAGAACAGGAACGGTTGAACCATGCGTTGGAGGAAGAGGGGATAATGCTTCCATTCCTGCCACAGAAACCTTTGCTCTACGTTTGTTGCAGACGGAAGCATCGTCACATACGAGACAGTAATTTATCCAAAGGAAGTCAGAAAATGATTTTAAGTACGTTATTCGTCACCTTTGTGAATGGCTTCTGTGTAGTCTCCTCCGATCACTGCAGCTGGTAATGATTTTGGTGTTATACACTATAATCTCCCTCGTTAATCTCGCCACATGATGTTTGATTCCACCTTCTTGTAGGTGGAGCGAGAGGCGGCGGGTCAGGGTGTGGGTTGCATGTCCAATGTAGTTTATGTGTTGGGGCTGACAGTCCCCAGTATTGCATCGGTTCTCATGTACCACATCAGAACGATTGAAACTTCCAGAGCGACTTACCATATTGTTGTTCATCAGTTAGATAAGGAAAGGGAACGTTGGCTATATTATACGGGGGCGCTTACATATTGAGGACTAGCTTATGTTGCGTGAATTAGGAAAGAAAAAGAAATGTTAGAATGATTGCACAGTGCACACGACACAGTTGCTGCCAACTCATGGTAGTCCTCAACACAGCGACGCCCTAAGTACCACTTTTGACCTCCAAAACTAGGCAGCGTAAGGTTGTGGTCTAGTTAGTACATGTTCCACATTTGAGTATGCTGCAAGCGTCCGGTAATGAGGAGCGTTAGTGTGGACAGGTCCGAGATGAAGCGACATACTAGGAGGTGTAAGCCACTCACATATGATCGTCAGATTGGCACAAGTTGAACTGTATCCCGTGGATAGCAATCATTGTATATGTTGTAGCT
Organism: Panulirus ornatus; assembly: GCF_036320965.1. Lineage (NCBI taxonomy): Eukaryota > Metazoa > Arthropoda > Malacostraca > Decapoda > Palinuridae > Panulirus > Panulirus ornatus. The sequence goes on from NC_092232.1 coordinate 34,565,845, forward strand.
GTTATGATTCTAATGTTGTAGCTGTTATGATTCTAATGTTGTAGCTGTTATGATTCTAATGTTGTAGCTGTTATGATTCTAATGTTGTAGCTGTTATGATTCTAATGTTGTAGCTGTTATGATTCTAATGTTGTAGCTGTTATGATTCTAATGTTGTAGCTGTTATGATTCTAATGTTTTAGCTGTTATGAGTCTATCTCTACCGTCATTTAAAAAAATTAAAAACACTTATGTGATTGTAAAAGGATGGAATGGTAATTGTTCTCCCATTGGTCGTACCATGTATGACTGTCGAATGTGTGTCTGGTGCAGGTGATGTAACGTGTGCGAGCTAGATACGCGTTGTAGTATGGATGCGGTTATTACAACGCATGCGCATGAAGAGTAACATTAGGGGTAATATTTAGTGAAGGGATGAGCGCAGCCGATGTGAACATTCACAACGAAAATATGTCATGACCTCAGGAGGTGTGGAAGTTTACTCGGGGTTCTTGAGCTGGACATTATTCCTGGTAATGTGTGGCTGACGTGCCTCCCTCCTTGCTCACGGAACACACATGTGACTAAGCTGCTTTGGCATTATTTTTTTTAACCTTTACTGAGCAAGACGTAACGACCGTTGGGTATAATGACACCCCCCACCCCCCGGTCGTTAACATGACCCTCATGGTCATGTCAGAGGCTAAGCCAGGTCAACGAATTAATAGAGTTGATGTATCATTTGTTGTTATGTATGATGTAATTTTTGAGGGGTCACCTTCTATGTACGAGTTAACGGAAGGATCACAAGGAGGTGGAGGGAGGCAGGACCCGTGCACTATGTGCGGGTCAGGGAACCGTGTTGCCCACCGCCCAGCCACCGTCTCTCGTCTGCCCACACAAAAAGTCGTATCGTACGGCAGGTGTAAATACAATGACGACTGACAGTGTTTTTACTGAATGAATGTGTGGAGCGCAGCGCATCGGGGCGGGTGGAACATTCCTGTGTGGTGCGTGGCAGACGTGGGCATGGTATAGGAACTCGTTCCCAGGCGGCTGCCACGTAACGATTTGAGTTCGACGGTACGATGCCTGAGTACGATGGCACGACCCTCGGGTACGGTACGTTCGCTTTTGGCCTTTCGACTGATCTGGAAAGTTGTGGGTAACAGGTCACACCATCGGGCTGTAGAGTAACACAGTACAACATTCGCTTAAGATGGAACCAATTCACATTCGCATCAATGATAATCATTTTGCCATACGTCTGTCAGTTTCGTAAATTGATTTTTTTCTTTCGAGTTGAAGACTCTTAAGTCGATCGTGTGGCAGAGCCAGCCTCTGCTTCCCTCCCTCCCTCACTCACTCCCGCCCGCCTATCATCATCTTTTTTTTTTCATCTTGATAACGACAGGTGAGTGACGGGTATTTAGCTTAACCTCCTGACCACGACGGTACGATCCTCAAGCACGAGGTTGCGCCACTTGAGCATACGACCTATTGGCGTGATGGACTAGTCAGTCGCCCTTTGAAGTGACCCTTGTGCGGTCATATGACGGAGTAAGCCATCATGCTCGTGGGTCGTCGTGCTGAGCGCGGGGGAGGGTATTGGTTCCCCCGCGGCAGAGTGGGTGTGTGGTGAAAGGAACCCGTCGTCGATATCGGTGTAATAACTTGAGAGGTTGGTAGGGTGGCCGTGAGCGAGGGAGGGAGGGAGGGACGTCAGCCGCCGCCAACTACCCTCGAGCACCGCCTCAGACGCACTGCAGAGCAGGGTGGGTGGGTGGCTGCTCCCGCCACCGACCCTACCCCCTGCAGGTACGGTTATTATTTTTGTATTGCAGTTAAATATCAGTCATGAATACTTGGGGCAAGGGAAAGATATATATATATATATATATATATATATATATATATATATATATATATATATATATATATATATATATATATATATATATATATTGCTTTGTCGCTGTCTCCCGCGTTTGCGAGGTAGCTCAAGGAAACAGACGAAAGAAATGGCCCAACCCACCCCCATACACATGTATATACATACGTCCACACACGCAAATATACATACCTACACAGCTTTCCATGGTTTACCCCAGACGCTTCACATGCCCTGATTCAATCCACTGACAGCACGTCAACCCCGGTATACCACATCGATCCAGTTCACTCTATTCCTTGCCCTCCTTTCACCCTCCTGCATGTTCAGGCCCCGATCACACAAAATCTTTTTCACTCCATCTTTCCACCTCCAATTTGGTCTCCCTCTTCTCCTCGTTCCCTCCACCTCCGACACATATATCCTCTTGGTCAATCTTTCCTCACTCATTCTCTCCATGTGCCCAAACCATTTCAAAACACCCTCTTCTGCTCTCTCAACCACGCTCTTTTTATTTCCACACATCTCTCTTACCCTTACGTTACTTACTCGATCAAACCACCTCGCACCACACATTGTCCTCAAACATCTCATTTCCAGCACATCCATCCTCCTGCGCACAACTCTATCCATAGCCCACGCCTCGCAACCATACAACATTGTTGGAACCACTATTCCTTCAAACATACCCATTTTTGCTTTCGAGAAATGTTCTCGACTTCCACACATTCTTCAAGGCTCCCGGGGGGGGAAAAATTTTTTCGCCCTCCCCCACCCTTGATCCATTCCGCTCATTTTTCCTTCGCTGCCAGACCAACCCCAAAGTATCTAAAAAAACTTCACTTCTCCCAGTTTTTTCATTCAAAAAAAAATCCAATTGATTTGGGAACCATCAACCTATGTCCCTTTAATAACCTTGCTTTTTTTTCAATTACTCTAACTTTCTTCTTTCACACACTTTACCAAACTCAGTCACCAGCTCTGCAGTTTTAACAAAAATTATATTTATATATTTTATTTTATTTTATATATATTTATTATATATATATATATATTTATTATATATATCTTTGTTTCCTTTTAGAAATTTAAAAAAAAGGGGGGAAAGGGGGGGGGGAAAGGGGGTTTTTTGGAATTTTTTGTTGGGGAAAAAATGGGGGAGGGGGTTGGGAAAAAGGGGGTGAGTTTTGGGTTGTTGAAAAGATAAGGTGTTGTGTATGAGAAAAGGATTGGTTTCCCAGTGAAATTTTTAAAAGGGGGGGGTTAGGGGTTAAATGTTGGATAAGGGGTTTTGGAGAGGGTAGTCAAAATTGGGGGTAAGTTGAATGGGGAAAACGGGGAGTAAAGGGGTTTAGAATCTGGGAGTGGATCTGGCGCGGATGGACCATGGGGGGGAAGTGGATTTTTTTTGGGTGGGGGAGGGGGCGAATTTTTGGGGGGCTGATGAATAGGGGGAAGTCGAGACTTTATCTCGGAAGCAAAAATGGGGGATTTTTTGGGTTTTTGGGTTTCAAAAAAAGTGGGTTTGGGGGGGAAAGGGTGGGTTTTGGGTTTTTGTTTTGGAGGAGGTGGGTGGTTTCTGGAATTTTGGATGTTTGGGAATGTATTGTGTGATTGATTGAATGTGAATTGAGGAAGTGTTGTGTGATGTTGTTGTGTGATTGATGTATGATTGAATGGAGGGGGATGTGGTATTTGTATGGATGTGTAGGCGTGAAATATTGAATGAGTGTGTTAGGAGAGGAATGGTATAGAGTGTTATTTGGAGACGATGTGGTTTAAAGGGGTTGTCGTGCTGTCAGTGGAATTGATCAAGGGAATGTGATCGCGTTCTGGGGTAAACCATGGAATGCTGTGTAGGTTTGTTTTTTTGCGTGTGTGGACGTAGGTACATTACTTGTGTTGGTGGGTGGGTTGACGGCACTTTTCTTTAGTCTGTTTCACCCTTGACGCATTCAATACGCAAAAAAAGAGGGAGACAGCGACAAAGCAAAAACAAAAATTATAGATTTTATATATTATACAATGAAAAATGATGCCACGTTTTGTGTACAGAAACTTTAGATTGTCTTCGTGTGGGCGGCTTATAGTATGGTGCTGTAGATATAGGGGTTTTTTGATAGTCGGCTACCCCTCCGGTGTTGACAGAGGTTAGAGTTCATTCCGTGTAAAAACTTTCTGTGTGATGAGTGCTAATGCGTACAGTAGGTGCCTTAATGTTTCGAAAATTTGTATTATATGTTATGCATGAGAGCGACGTTATTTGCGTTGTATACCAGTGGAGTCTGGAAGGACGTGTGGTGGATTTGACTGTAGTCCGTCTGGTGATTATAGTTGTGCGTGGCAAGTGACAAATGTGGATTTAATTGGTAGGTTGGTGTTGATCGAGAAGAGTGGGTGTCTGAAGGCGAATGGGAATTCCACAGGGGGAGGGGATCCTTCTGATGGCATATTCGATTGGGTGGCATTGGTTGTTAGAGGCATGTGATATGGTAGCCACCGGTCGTAATGTAGACCATCCCGTATTATGATATTTCTTCTTACCGTAAAATTATTATAGAAGACCACTGTGGTTTTTAACACAAAATCGACAAACAACTCAAACACACATTTTTATATATATAGTGTTATTTTTATATTCTTATTCTTTTTATTATTTCTTATATATTTTTTATTTAGTTTTATTATATGTGTATGACAAGAATAACTTGGCTTTAGCTATTGTGAGCTTGCCTGACATGGAGATAGTCTACTCCGGAGGGCCAAGGGATTTTGCGGAAACCGGAGGACTGGAAGGACGAGAGAGAAGTGGAGGAGTCATCACACAATCCTGGGGTAGTGAAGTGGAGCCTGTATCCCTGATGGACGTTTTCTGGTCTAGCGGGTTTTATGCCGCGGGAGGGTCTTCTAGTTGTGGGGTGGTGGTTATGAAGTGGCTTATGAAAGTTCCTACAGTGTGGAGGACCACGGTTAGGGTGTCATGAAAGGGGTGAGGGCGGTCGCCCTTGCTGTGACTGGGATGGGTTCTGGAAGGATGTTAGTTTGTGGTGTTTTGAGTAGGTGAGAAGTATGGAGAAGAAAATGGTAAGAAATTTTCCAGTAATAGTGAGGGCTTCAAGACCGACCTACCGATCACAATGATTAATATTGGTTTTTATTATTATTATTTTTATTTTTATTATTATTTTTATGTTTTTTTATTATGATTTATTTTAATTTCATTGTTTTATTTTTGTTATTAGTATTTTTTTTTTTTATTTTTTTTTTTATTAGTATTATCTATTTTAATTTCGTGTGTTTTTGTGTATATTGTGTTTGTTTCTATTTTTATTTTTATTAATATTATTTATTTTTAGGTATTTTTTTTTTTATTTTTTTATTATTTTAGTATTTTAGGTTTAGTATTTTTGCTTTTGTCGAAGTCTCCCGCGTTTGCGAGGTTGAGCAAGGAAACAGGACGAAAGAAAATGGCAATAAACATAAAAATTACAATGTATATACATACACGTACAATACACGCACACTTATATAATAACTATTCATATCTGTGTTCACTTTATATATATCTCAATATGTCAAACTACTTTATACCCTTGCTTCTCATTGCACAACTGTCTGCTTTTTTCACTACACATCAGGGGGACACTAGCAATATATGGGATATACCTTACCAACAATAAAACCTCATGTGTGCAAGGGTGAAATTGGTGATGACATAACACAAGCAAAATCGTGTTCATAATATGTCTCTAGCTGTCATGCAATTATGACGTAACAACAGCTCCCTTTCCACATACTGGGACCACAACAAACTTTGCATTGGTTTACACCTAGTCGCTTAAATCATTTTGGGCATATGATTCTTCCTACTGACAGCATCGTACAACAAGTAATAAAAATCACGTTCATTTTCTCTCTTATTCCTTGACCTCCTTTTCTCACTCCTGACATGTTCTGGCCCCGTTCAAAAATAATTAGTTTTGCAAACTCAATCATTTACACCTCCATTTTGGCTCCACAATATCCTAGTGTTCCTCAAACCTCCGTCACATATCTACTCTTGGTCATATCTTTCCTAACTATTCTATCCATGTGCCCAATCCATTTCTCTTAAAAAACACTCTTCTGCTCTCTAAACCACGCTCTTTGGATTTAAACACAGCCACTCTTACACCTTAGTTACTTAACTCGATCAACACATAAAACCACCTCATTGTCTCAAAACATCTCATTTCCAGACACATCACCATAAATGCGCACAAATCTATCCATAGCACAAGCCTAGCTACTTACAACAATGTTGAAACATCGATTATTCAAACACATACCCATTTTTGCATTTCCGAGATATTGTTTCTCGGCTTCCACACCATTCTTCAGGCTTCCGGATATATTATTATATTATTATTTTAATTATTATTATTATTAATATTATTATTATTATGATATCGACTTTCTTGGTAGGAGCAAACATTGAATTTTGAACATGCAGTTCGTGTGTTACCACCACACACATCTGGTTGAAGTAGTTACTGAGGTCATGGTACCATACGAACCAGGACAGATGGGTGAAGCTGAGGCCGAGGATGTGTCGCTCATTGGACAAAAAAAGAAAACAAATGGACGTGAATCCAGACAGGTGGAACAGTAGTGGTTTAACTGTATCAACGTCGAATCATTGAAATTCATTTCCCAGACGGAAAAAAAACAAAGATTACAAAAGCGACATAAATATAGTTGTTACCGGATCAGCACTGATGATTTTACACTCCTTTAACAACAGTTACATTATGTCTCTGACTTCTTCACTGTCAGTTGCTAAATAAGACATAGTTTTGCCAAAATTACTTTCAAATGAATCTTTTATTCCTGTCCTTCAACTGAATGCAGGACCGTTTATACCGTTTTGCTTCACAATATAAATATATATAGATATTATCTATATTATATATATAATAAATATATATAATATATTTAAATATATGACAGCTAGAGACTAGAGTGAAACTGAGTGGGCATTTGGTGTCTTTTCTAGCGCTAACTCGACACACAATGAGGGCGGAGCCCCCCCCCCGCCCCCACCCAGTGTTATTCCATGTGTGGCGACTAGGGGGGTGACGATGTGAACAATTTAAGGTGGAAAGTATGTTTATGTTGGACTTGTGTAGATTTGTTTATGTATGTGTGTGTTATAGGATTGTGTAAAGGTAGATGTTTAGGTTATGTATATTTGCGTGTGTGGACGTGGTTTGTTTTATTATTTTGTAGGTGTGGCGGGTTGGGCCTTTCTTTCGTCTGTTTACAGATGACGCTACTCGGCTAACGCGGGTGACAGCGAATAAGCAAATAGATTAGTTTGTTTTTTTTTTTTTTTTGTTAGTTTTTATATGTGTCGCTGTTCGCGGTTTGAGTAGGTGAGAAAGGATTAAGTCGAATGTTTGGAACACTTCAATACCCCCCTTAATCATGTTTTGTAATACGGGTACACACACGCAAATATACATACTACTCAGAGTTCTAATGCTTTAACCAAGAGCTTAACGATGAGTGTGTATTTAAAAGGAATGATAGTCATACAGTTATGCAAACAGCGCTACTAATAACTTTTTAAGTGACCTAATTTACACCCTACTGATATGTTCTGGCCCCAGGTCACACATAAATTTTGTATTCTCCAGACGGGCCTCCGACTATTTGGTCTACATCGTATTGGTTTCCATACTCCTCAGACACAGTTTGAATCTTGGTCATATTTCTTTCATAACTCATCCTCTCCATTGTGCCCAAAACCACTCAAATCACATATTTCTGCTCTCTTTCATACGCTCCTTTTATTTAAACAACAATATCTTACATTTTAAGTTAATCTCTCGATCTAAAAACACTCTCACACAACATTATTTGTAATCAATCAATCTAATTGCCAGCAAGTCATTCTCCTGAGCAATATCCATCCACTGTATATTTTTTTATTATATTATTTTTTTATTTATATATATTTTAGATATTATACTATATTATATTTTTATATATTTTTTTTATATATATTATTTTTATAGGTATGATTTGCTGGAAATTTTGGTGCATGGGTTGTGGGAGAGGCAGGTTAGGAACACACAAGTGTGGGCTGTCAACACAGCGCTCACGGACGTACACTGATGTAGTAAGGTCATCTATTATAGTGGGTCTGAAACTGTGTTAGCTGATGAAGCAGATGTTGGTCTGACTCAAGAGTCACGCAACAGGGTGCAATGCGCTGGGGCGGGGTGTGGGGGGGTGACAAACTGTATTGTGCATAAAAAGACTCTCTTCTCTCTTCTATATCTCTCTCTCTCTCTCTATATATCTCTCTCTCTCTCTATCTCTCTCGGGTTAAACATGAGGATTATTATCCGCCCCTCTGGTACCTCACAGACAACCCTCACCGCGCCTTACAAGCACCCCCTCACCGCACCTTACAAGCACCCCCTCACCGCGCCTTACAAGCACCCCCTCACCGCGCCTCACAAACACCCCTCACCGCGCCTTACAAACAACCCCTCACAGCGCCTCACAAACACCGACCTCACGCGCCTCTCATAAAACCTCACCGCGCCCCCACAAACACCATCACCGCGCCTTACATACACCCCTCACCGAGCCTACAAAACCCCCTCACGCGCCTCACAAAAACAACTCACGAGCCTCAAGCACCCTACACGAGCATTTCATATCTTTACCCACGCTCCAGCGCCTTACACAATACACCACTCTCCGACGCCTCACTAAATACCCTCACCGCGCCTCACAAACACCATCTCAGCGATTACACAGACCAATAAAGCGCATAAATGTACTTCATATCTGCGCCTCACTAACACAAAATAAAACGCGCATGCTAAGAATAAATCTCCGAGCCTTTTACTTGCAAACCCATCAATGAGAACACAAACTAACCTAACCGCGACCTCTCAAAATCCCCCTCTAAGCGCCGCTACATTACATCACATAACCGCGCATCCATATAACACACTCTACAAGAAAGCGGAGCTCTATGCGCAGTGTGTACTTTATTATCGGTAGGTGGATAGGCAAGGATTATGATGTAATACAGTTTGATCTTAATATTGTGTGTGGATGTGTAAAATAGAATCACTTGTAAAACCATTTTCCGTTATCCTATGTTATGAGGGAGGAAATACTTCCTGATAATGTGTGTTTGTTGATATATGGAGTGTATTAAGGTTTTAGGGACCAGCAAGGCAGGATGTATCTGTTTTGTTATCAATGGGGTGGTATTCAGGAGGGGTCCAGCAAGGATGGAGTGTATCAGTAATGTTGCAGGGGTGTTGTATCAGGAGGGACCAGCAAGGCAGGAAGTATAAGGTCCTGCATTGACATGGAGGTGTATACAGAGGGAACCAGCAGCGTCACATTGGTATTTATAATATTTGTAAGACATTCGTTAGCCGCAGAAAACAGAGCAGTCCAGTCAGTAGTAAGTCAGTACAGTTCAGGTCACTAAGTCCAGTAGGAGGGCCGGGGTCTAGGGAGGACGCCCGTGCTGGTGCGCGAGTCGGGATCAAAACAATTTTATCTTCAGAAATTTGTGAAGTTTTGCTTTATTTTTGCTTTTTTTGTTAGCATCCTGTTCGCTCATGGTTTCAGTGCTACGTGGAAGCTGAAGTTGTAAGGCAAACTGGGAATTTGGTGTGTGATGTATTATGATATAGTTGGCGAGGGGCAGGTTGTTGTTAGCCTATGTTGTTTTATATTAGTTTTATTAATATTATAAGTATTATGTGTTTTATTTTTTAGTATGTATTATTCTTTATAAATGGGAGGTTAGGGGATTATGAGTAATTACACCAAGTTTTCAATGCGGGAGGTGATGGAGGACTAATGGGGATGGGATGCGGGGGGATGGTAATACCGCACTATATCGTTGTTTGTTTTTTGTTTTTTACATAAATGAAGATCAGTGATTTGGGCCAGGTGAGGGTTGTATCAATAGGAAATGTACTCTGTGATTTTTAGATTAAGAGCTAATGCGGGTATGGAGAAAGAGTTTGTAAAGTATGAAGTAAAGTGGCTGTTTTTTTATTATTATGATTATTAGTTGTATGGAGTATGTTGGGAGGATGTGGGTTAGTTTTAGTTGGATGTGTATGATTTTTTTTTTTTTTATTTTATTTTTGTGTGTGTTTCTGTGGAGCGGTATAATAGAGTTTGCGAGGGTAGCGGCAAGGAAACTGTACGTTAGTTTGGGCAACAACCACCCATACACAATGTTAGTAAATTAGGCCTAACTAAGCATATATGACTTTACGTAAAAGCTGGAAGGGGTGTTAACACAGTAATCTATGGATTGGTTGATTTAATAGGAATGATATGTCACACGGTAGTACATCTTCAGACAGCATTGCTAGCGTGTGTAAGTGAACGCATGGGATACAAGAATGATTGTGTAAGGTCCACGTGATCTCATTATTTGCGGGTTTATAATGAGGTCAACGACTGTTGGGCTCCATCTTCTCCTCGTTCCAGCCTAAGCAGACTAATGAGTGACTATTGGGTATGAGTTAAGCACTAGGAGATAAATGTGACACTATTCATTTTTAATTAACCATAGTCGGCAGCTAGATTACATAGATCATTTTTTTTTTAATAAATGATCTATTTAAATTACGTTACTCAATCATCGATACAAACAACTATACAATAACATTGTACGAAAAATATATCATTTAATGCTCTAGCCTTCAATCACTGGACACTAAATATATCCATTAGCAAAAACGAATCGCTATAAATACATCATTGTTGGATCAAACGTATGCCTTCAAACATCCATTTTGTGCTTTCGATGATATTGTTATAGTTTACTCAATGTATTCTAGGACGCATGTTTTTTAGAAACTACAAATACATATGTTCACTTCCGTTCCATGGTTTCCATCACGATGACATGGTTCCCACTAACAGATATCTATTTCACACTTCACTTACTCATGTTTTTCGCAATTATTATGAGGTTTGAGTAATGTTGGTAGTTTGTGTATTATTAGGATTATTATTAGCATGTATGTTTATAGTATGTTTGTAATAATAATGATTTTGGGCTTGATTAAATTTCGTTGATTTATTTGTTCGGACTTGTGTCTTCCTCTAAGGCATACTAGTGGTGCACGTAACACGCGTGTGACCCCTGGAACTTTGACACAGACCTTTAAGTATTTATTTACAGGTCGGAGAACCAGGACCAATATACTGAGGGTCGTGCTGTTGTGCTCAGGAGTCGTAGCTTTGTCCTTACGGGTCGTACCGTGCCACGTCCGTCGTGTTTAGTAGTCGTACCGTCCCCCCCCCCCCCCCCCAACCTTTCGAATGTATTATGGGTAGCAAGTTTGTTCTGAAGGGTTACGTACAGTCGTAGGTTTGTAGGTAGTAAGGCGTAGGTTTTATTGGTCGTACCGTTGTTCTGAAGGGTCGGTCAGTTCGTGATGTTTTTATTGGTCGTTTTAATGTTGTTTATTGAAGGTCGTACCGTCGTATGTAGTATGGGTCGTACCGTTGTTCTGAAGGGTCGTACCGTCGTATGTATTATGGGTCGTACCGTCGCGTGTAAGGTTTTAGAAAGAAGACTTGGTAATATGAACGATTATTACCATTATTATACCTTTCCACCTCTCGCTTAGCAAATAATTGATCTCTTGTTTCACTGGACTAGCGAATTGAATTATTATACCTTAGGATTACATTATTGGTCTAACGAATTGATTAATTGTACTTCACGATTACATTATTGGACTAGCGAATCGATTAATTATACTTCACGATTACATTATTGGACCAGCACATTGATTAATTATACTTTATGATAACGGTATTGGACTAGCGAATTGATTGATTATACTTTATGATTACATTATTGGACTAGCGAATTGATTGATTATACTTTATGATTACATTATTGGACTAGCGAATTGATTGATTATACTTTATGATTACATTATTGGACTAGCGAATTGATTGATTATACTTTATGATTACATTATTGGACTAGCGAATTGATTGATTATACTTTATGATTACATTATTGGACTAGCGAATTGATTGATTATACTTTATGATTACATTATTGGACTAGCGAATTGATTGATTATACTTTATGATTACATTATTGGAGTAGCGCATTGATTAATTATACTTTATGATTACATTATTGGACTAGCGCATTGATTAATTATACTTTATGATTACATTATTGGAGTAGCGAATTGATTGATTATATTTTATGATTACATTATTGGACTAGCGCATTGATTAATTATACTTTATGATTACATTATTGGACTAGCGCATTGATTAATTATACTTTATGATTACATTATTGGACTAGCGCATTGATTAATTATACTTTATGATTACATTATTGGACTAGCGCATTGATTAATTATACTTTATGATTACATTATTGGAGTAGCGAATTGATTGATTATATTTTATGATTACATTATTGGACTAGCGCATTGATTAATTATACTTTATGATTACATTATTGGACTAGCGCATTGATTAATTATACTTTATGATTACATTATTGGAGTAGCGAATTGATTGATTATACTTTATGATTACCTTATTGGACTAGCACATTGATTAATTATACTTTATGATTACATTATTGGACTAGCGCATTGATTAATTATACTTTATGATTACATTATTGGACTAGCGCATTGATTAATTATACTTTATGATTACATTATTGGACTAGCGCATTGATTAATTATACTTTATGATTACATTATTGGAGTAGCGAATTGATTGATTATACTTTATGATTACATTATTGGACTAGCGCATTGATTAATTATACTTTATGATTACATTATTGGAGTAGCGAATTGATTGATTATACTTTATGATTACATTATTGGACTAGCGCATTGATTAATTATACTTTATGATTACATTATTGGACTAGCGAATTGATTGATTATACTTTATGATTACATTATTGGACTAGCGCATTGATTAATTATACTTTATGATTACATTATTGGACTAGCGCATTGATTGATTATACTTTATGATTACATTATTGGAGTAGCGAATTGATTGATTATACTTTATGATTACATTATTGGACTAGCGCATTGATTAATTATACTTTATGATTACATTATTGGACTAGCGCATTGATTAATTATACTTTATGATTACATTATTGGACTAGCGCATTGATTAATTATACTTTATGATTACATTATTGGAGTAGCGAATTGATTGATTATACTTTATGATTACATTATTGGACTAGCGCATTGATTAATTATACTTTATGATTACATTATTGGAGTAGCGCATTGATTAATTATACTTTATGATTACATTATTGGACTAGCGCATTGATTAATTATACTTTATGATTACATTATTGGACTAGCGCATTGATTAATTATACTTTATGATTACATTATTGGAGTAGCGCATTGATTAATTATACTTTATGATTACATTATTGGACTAGCGCATTGATTAATTATACTTTATGATTACATTATTGGAGTAGCGCATTGATTAATTATACTTTATGATTACATTATTGGAGTAGCGAATTGATTGATTATACTTTATGATTACATTATTGGACTAGCGCATTGATTAATTATACTTTATGATTACATTATTGGACTAGCACATTGATTAATTATACTTTATGATTACATCAGGGATTATCCTGGTCAGGTCAGGTTATTCATAGATAACTGCTATGTAAACATATCAGTTTTTCCCCAGTGGGTATTTATGCTGGGAAATTGGTTACGCGTCTCGGAAGGTACGCACATGCGGAAGGTAACTGGTAGAGGTCTGTTATGAAAAGGAATCGTGCCAATTTGATTGCATTAACCTCCCTGGACGAATAGCGACCTGGATTGGTGTGATGGTACACTCGTGTGCCTGGTTCATGTGATCCATTCTGTGAGTATGTCTGTAGGAAGTGAGTACGTGCAGGCAAGAGCGTACTAGAACCTCAGTATGGAAAATAACAGCCCACAGCTCACTAAAACTACAGTATAGAAAATAGCGTAGCTCAGTGTTCACTAGTACCACAGTATAGAAAATAACGTAGCTCAGTGTTCACTAGTACCACAGTATAGAAAATAACGTAGCTCAGTGTTCACTAGCACCACAGTATAGAAAATAGCGTAGCTGAGGGTACACCAGAACCACAGTATAGAAAACGAGCTTTGTAACCCGGAGCTCACGAGAGCCACAGAACATGTAAGGACGCCAACCACTGTGCAACCCCATACTTGGTTGTCGAACCTGACCCCACTCCACCCCACTTACCTTCCCTCACACCCCACCCCACTTACCTTCCCTCACCCCACCCTTACCTTCCCTCACCCCACCCTTACCTTCCCTCACCCCACCCTTACCTTCCCTCACCCCGCCCTTACCTTCCCTCACCCCGCCCTTACCTTCCCTCACCCCCCACCCTTACCTTCCCTCACCCCGCCCTTACCTTCCCTCACCCCGCCCTTACCTTCCCTCACCCCACCCCACTTACCTTCCCTCACCCCACCCCACTTACCTTCCCTCACCCCACCCCACTTACCTTCCCTCACCCCACCCCACTTACCTTCCCTCACCCCACCCCACTTACCTTCCCTCACCCCACCCCACTTACCTTCCCTCACCCCACCCCACTTACCTTCCCTCACACCCAACCCTTACCTTCCCTCACCCCACCCCACTTACCTTCCCTCACCCCACCCTTACCTTCCCTCACCCCCCACCCTTACCTTCCCTCACCCCGCCCTTACCTTCCCTCACCCCACCCTTACCTTCCCTCACCCCCCACCCTTACCTTCCCTCACCCAACCCTTACCTTCCCTCACCCCGCCCTTACCTTCCCTCACCCCACCCTTACCTTCCCTCACCCCCAACCCTTACCTTCCCTCACCCAACCCTTACCTTCCCTCACCCCACCCTTACCTTCCCTCACCCCACCCCACTTACCTTCCCTCACCCCACCCTTACCTTCCCTCACCCCACCCCTTACCTTCCCTCACCCCACCCCACTTACCTTCCCTCACCCCCACCCCACTTACCTTCCCTCACCCCGCCCTTACCTTCCCTCACCTTCCCTCACCCCGCCCTTACCTTCCCTCACCCCGCCCTTACCTTCCCTCACCATGAGGCCACGATGAGGATATCCCTCACAGAAGTAGGAGGAGGAGGAGGAGTCCCCAGTGCCGAGGTGCATTGTAATGTTGAGTTCATCTCGCGAGGTGTTGCACGTGTGGCGTGCCCATGATGCAACACAAGACCAGGACCAGTGTGGTTCAGGACGCCGCTGTTGTGTTGCTGCTGTTGTGTTTCCGCTGTTGTGTTGCTGCTGTTGTGTTGCCGCTGTTGTGTTGTCACAACACCGGACACGAGCGACCAGCGCTGGCTGACCCCCCTGCGCTGTGGCCTGCGCGACGTGTGGCTCTGTTCCTCACTGTCTGTGTGGCAGACAGAGGGAGTGATCCTGCAAGTTTATGAAGCGTCTGTGTGTGTCTATATGCCTTTTTAGATGTATATAAACGATTTATATACATGTATATAAATGATTTATATACATGAGGGGGAGAGTAATGTATATCTCATGTAATATGAAGGAGGAGTCTAGCTGCCCCAGCGGTCGCTCCTCCGCAACGCTAATGGCGAGGGGGAAAAATATTTTTGCCTCGGGGAAAATGACATTAGGTTATGTACACACACGTAGCGATCTAGTAGGTATAATAGGTAAGTACATAACACTTCACCATTAGCTGGAATAGGGAAGTACTAACGTGTATACATCCAACCGTTATCAATAATGGGGAAGCACCAGCGTATATGCATATATATATATATATATATATATATATATATATATATATATATATATATATATATATATTTATGTGTGTGTGTGTGTGTAACCAGTAACTGTAATAGTTGTTGGTTAAATCAGACCAGTGGCTTTGATAGGGGAGGTAATGACGTACACACAGGTAACCAATAACTGTAATAGGGAAGTACTGACGTACATACCTCCAATTTAAAACTATGATAGGGAAGTATTAAGGAACGCACATTAACCATTATCAGAAATAGGCAAGCATTAATGTACACAGATTAACCACGAGCTGTACAACGGAAGTACTGGCGCATATCTAAGTAATTACTGTAATAGGGAGAGACTAGTGTACAATACCATAACCAGTAGTTGTAATAGGGAGTCACTGTTGTAACCAGTAGTTGTAATAGGGAGTCACTGTTGTAACCAGTAGTTGTAATAGGGAGTCACTGTTGTAACCAGTAGTTGTAATAGTCACTGTTGTAACCAGTTGTTGTAATAGGGAGTCACTGTTGTAACCAGTAGTTGTAATAGGGAGTCACTGTTGTGACCAGTAGTTGTAATAGGAAGTCACTGTTGTAACCAGTTGTTATAACAGGGAGTCACTGTTGTAACTAGTAGTTGTAATAGGGAGTCACTGTTGTAACCAGTAGTTGTAATAGGGAGTCACTGTTGTAACCAGTAGTTGTAATAGAGAGTCACTGTTGGAAAACTTAAGGTCACACAGGCTTGTATGTTGACCTCACTGCTGGCGCTTCGTCATTCACAGTTTGTCCATGATCGGGCGGCGCCCTTGAGGAAGGATAAACGAGTGTTGGTTTATTTTGAATAACTGTGGCGTTATTTATATCGTGAGGCAGGACTGGCTCAGAGCCAGTGGTGCCAACTGTTGTTATGGTGACCATGACACGTATTGGTCGTGTGGTGAGTGGTTAGGTTCGCCTTGCTTAGTGCGAGGATACGCGCCTTTGAACACTAAGGTCCGACCCTTGAACACGACGGAGCGACCCTTCAGTACGTCGGTACGACCCTTCAACACGTCGGTACGACCCTTCAACACGTCGGTACGACCCTTCAACACGTCGGTATGACTTTTGAACACAATGAAGGGTTCGAACCCTCAGCAATACTGTTTACGACCCTTGAACACGACGGAACGCCTGTGGACGAGGATAGTCCCTTGATAGACGACGGAACACCCTTTGAACGACGGAATGACCCTTGAACACGACGGATCGACCCTTGAACACGACGACCGTTCACGACGCCGTGACCCTTCAACGTCGGTACCTCAACAGGACTGACCAATGAAGGGTCGACCGCTTTAGACCCTTAACACGACGAACGTTGCCAGGATACCCTGCCGACTGACGCGACAATGCCCTACACGAGTCGACCTGCAAGGCCCTGAAGAGACCCTGATCGTGGTCAGCGCCACAAGGCCCGTACGTCGTACCAGTCGTGTCAAGGCTCGCGGCTAGCCTACATCGTGTTCAAGGCTCGCACCGTCGTGCTTAAGGCCCGTACCGTCGTGATCAAGCCCGTACCGTCGTGCTCAAGGCCTGTACCGTCGTGCTCAAGACCCGTACCGTCGTGTTCAAGACCCGTACCGTCGTGTTCAAGACCCGTACCGTCGTGTTCAAGACCCGTACCGTCGTGCTCAAGACCCGTACCGTCGTGCTCAAGGCCCGTTGTGCACGAGAGGTTGAGGTGTGTTGGTAGGTGTGGGTCACGGTTGTACACACGAAATCAATGCAGGTGTTGGCGTGAGAGAGAGAGAGAGAGAGAGAGAGAGAGAGAGAGAGAGAGAGAGAGAGAGAGAGAGAGAGAGAGGTTTTACATCCTGAGTTCTTAAACGCAGTTACAATTCTTTCTCCTTTTTTTTTCTCTCAAATCCATTAAATGGTGTGTTTTTGATGTACTGGGAATACCAATAGTCGAGCACCATGTTATGGAAATGGCTAATGCACATACATTCAAGCGACGGAATTCATGTGCTTTGTAGGAATCGCTAGAGAAGCGGAATGAGGAAAAGATTGGTATAATGTGTGGACGTCGCTCAATAGTGGTGGCAGAATGTACGTTGCTTTACGCAGCAGTATAACATTCACCAGCAGTGTAATGAATGAAAAGGTTACTAGAAATGATATGGGAATATTATGTCTCTTGTGTACATGACAGTGAACAACCTAGTGTTCATGGCGAGGGAAGATGTGTACATGACAGTAAACAACCTGGTGTTCATGATGAGGGAAGATGTGTACATGACAGTAAACAACCTGGTGTTCATGATGAGGGAAGATGTGTACATGACAGTAAACAACCTGGTGTTCATGACGAGGGAAGATGTGTACATGACAGTAAACAACCTGGTGTTCATGATGAGGGAAGATGTGTACATGACAGTAAACAACCTGGTGTTCATGATGAGGGAAGATGTGTACATGACAGTAAACAACCTGGTGTTCATGATGAGGGAAGATGTGTACATGACAGTAAACAACCTGGTGTTCATGACGAGGGAAGATGTGTACATGACAGTAAACAACCTGGTGTTCATGATGAGGGAAGATGTGTACATGACAGTAAACAACCTGGTGTTCATGATGAGGGAAGATGTGTACATGACAGTAAACAACCTGGTGTTCATGATGAGGGAAGATGTGTACATGACAGTAAACAACCTGGTGTTCATGATGAGGGAAGATGTGTACATGACAGTAAACAACCTGGTGTTCATGATGAGGGAAGATGTGTACATGACAGTAAACAACCTGGTGTTCATGATGAGGGAAGATGTGTACATGACAGTAAACAACCTGGTGTTCATGATGAGGGAAGATGTGTACATGACAGTAAACAACCTTGTGTTCATGATGAGGGAAGATGTGTACATGACAGTAAACAACCTGGTGTTCATGATGAGGGAAGATGTGTACATGACAGTAAACAACCTGGTGTTCATGATGAGGTAAAATGGACACAAACATTACAGACAGCATGACCATGTTTGCCTGTACAGGTCAACCACTGTCCTGCTCTCTAGTGGTGTACGTACGAGGTCATGAAGTAACGACTGGTCATTTGATGTTAATAATGATAATTTTAATAATGGTGATAATAATAATGTTGATAATAATAATAATGATAATAATAATAATAATGATAATAATAGTGATAATAATAAAAATAATAATAATGATAATAATAATAATAATAATAATAATAATAATAATAATAATAATAATAATGATAATAATAATAATAATAACAATAATAATAATAATAATAATGTGGTTTCAGCAAGTCATTGTCAGGACCGGGAATGGAGCAGGTGTATGTATGGCTTGCTTCACGAAACCGTGAGACACACAGGACCTCCACCATCACCACCTCGGTCTTCAAGGACCTTGTGATCATTGATATTTCCAGACTGGTGTGTTGGTCTGTACGAACCTTGACCACCAGCTGTGGGGGGGTCAGCGAGATCCTGGCGGTCCACTTACAAAAATATCGGTCGAAGAATGTGGAACCCGTTCTGGTGTTGACTCAATGTTCGTGTAAGGTTCTCGCTCTGTGCAGACTGCTGGGTGGACTAGCTCAGTAGATCATTATGATCGGGCAGTAGGCAGGTGTCATCCTGGACATCTTGTGTGCCTGAGTAGCCTCACTGGCTTCAGAGCTGGACGTAACGGGAACACTTTGACTGGGCGTCATTCAGCCCTTGACCGACTGCGTTTCAGGTTAAAGTGAACGCGCGCCTCGAAGTGGGGGAGTTCAGACGAACGCTCCATCCTGAGTGATGGTAAAAGGAAAAAAGGTTAAAGTGAACGCACGCCTCGAAGAGGGGGAGTTCAGACGAACGCTCCATCCTGAGTGATGGTAAAGGAAAAAATACCTGAGTGAAAAGAATTTGAGAATATGTGTTTCAAGCGTCATTACTGTGTCATGGTTGGGGGGGGGGGGTCCATGCATGCAGACGTTGCACCAGCAGGAGCATTGACGTCGGCCACGCCTCCGCCCAGGTCATGACCTCGCCTGGGGCCCATGACTCATGTTGGCGGAAAGGTCATGACGTCACAAGGTTGAGAATAGCTCAATTTCGTGCGTTAGCCAGACTGGTGGAACAGGTCAACCAGCCTCGCTGATGACCCCTGTGATCACACCAGAATAATGGCTGATAATGTTTGGATAAAACTGTAAAAAAATGCTTTTTTTTTTCAACTTGTTTGTTTAATGAAAGACAGGAAACAAACTGCTGTAACACACACACACACACACACACACACACACACACACACACACACACACGTTTGATATTGTTAGCCTCTTGAGCACGACGGTACGACCCTTGAGCACGACGGTACGATCTTGAGGACAAAGGTTCTACTCTTGGAATCACTACCTAGCCCTTGACATTGCCCTTTTAAGAGTTAGGTCAGAGAGCGGGGTCATCTTAACCAAGGGATCATAATGTCGTATTGGAAGATCATGCCATCACGGGTAGAGGGGTACATATTGTGTGTGGGGTCAGCCATGAAGGCACACACAGCGTGCTGAGGGCCAGGGATGTGTGTGTGTGTGTGTGTGGTACAGATGGACCCAGATCCTCTGGTCGTGTGTGGTAGAGATGGACCCAGATCCTCTGGTCGTGTGTGGTAGAGATGGACCCAGATCCTCTGGTCGTGTGTGGTAGAGATGGACCCAGATCCTCGGGTCGTGTGTGGTAGAGATGGACCCAGATCCTCGGGTCGTGTGTGGTAGAGATGGACCCAGATCCTCGGGTCGTGTGTGGTAGAGGTGGACCCAGATCCTCTGGTCGTGTGTGGTAGAGATGGACCCAGATCCTCTGGTCGTGTGTGGTAGAGATGGACCCAGATCCTCGGGTCGTGTGTGGTAGAGATGGACCCAGATCCTCTGGTTGTGTGTGGTAGAAATGGACCCAGATCCTCGGGTCGTGTGTGGTAGAGATGGACCCAGATCCTCGGGTCGTGTGTGGTAGAGATGGACCCAGTTCCTCGGGTCGTGTGTGGTAGAGATGGACCCAGATCCTCTGGTCGTGTGTGGTAGAGATGGACCCAGATCCTGTGGTCGTGTGTGGTAGAGATGGACCCAGATCCTCTGGTTGTGTGTGGTAGAGATGGACCCAGATCCTCTGGTCGTGTGTGGTAGAGATGGACCCAGATCCTCGGGTCGTGTGTGGTAGAGGTGGACCCAGATCCTCTGATCGTATGTGGTAGAGATGGACCCAGATCCTCTGGTCGTGTGTGGTAGAGGTGGACCCAGATCCTCTGGTCGTGTGTGGTAGAGATGGACCCAGATCCTCTGGTCGTGTGTGGTAGAGGTAGACCCAGATCCTCGGGTCGTATGTGGTAGAGGTGGACCCAGATCCTCTGGTCGTGTGTGGTAGAGGTGGACCCAGATCCTCTGGTCGTGTGTGGTAGAGGTAGACCCAGATCCTCGGGTCGTATGTGGTAGAGGTGGACCCAGATCCTCTGGTCGTGTGTGGTAGAGGTGGACCCAGATCCTCGGGTCGTGTGTGGTAGAGATGGACCCAGATCCTCGGGTCGTGTGTGGTAGAGATGGACCCAGATCCTCGGGTCGTGTGTGGTAGAGGTGGACCCAGATCCTCTGGTCGTGTGTGGTAGAGGTGGACCCAGATCCTCTGGTCGTGTGTGGTAGAGATGGACCCAGATCCTCTGGTCGTGTGTGGTAGAGATGGACCCAGATCCTCTGGTCGTGTGTGGTAGAGATGGACCCAGATCCTCTGGTCGTGTGTGGTAGAGATGGACCCAGATCCTCTGGTCGTGTGTGGTAGAGGTGGACCCAGATCCTCTGGTCGTGTGTGGTAGAGGTGGACCCAGATCCTCTGGTCGTGTGTGGTAGAGATGGACCCAGATCCTCTGGTCGTGTGTGGTAGAGGTGGACCCAGATCCTCTGGTCGTGTGTGGTAGAGATGGACCCAGATCCTCTGGTCGTGTGTGGTAGAGGTGGACCCAGATCCTCGGGTCGTGTGTGGTAGAGATGGACCCAGATCCTCTGGTCGTGTGTGGTAGAGATGGACCCAGATCCTCGTGGTCGTGTGTGGTAGAGATGGACCCAGATCCTCTGGTCGTGTGTGGTAGAGATGGACCCAGATCCTCTGGTCGTGTGTGGTAGAGGATGGACCCAGATCCTCGGGTCGTGTGTGGTAGAGGTGGACCCAGATCCTCTGGTCGTGTGTGGTAGAGGTGGACCCAGATCCTCGGGTCGTGTGTGGTAGAGATGGACCCAGATCCTCTGGTCGTGTGTGGTAGAGATGGACCCAGATCCTCGGGTCGTGTGTGGTAGAGGTGGACCCAGATCCTCTGGTCGTGTGTGGTAGAGATGGACCCAGATCCTCTGGTCGTGTGTGGTAGAGATGGACCCAGATCCTCTGGTCGTGTGTGGTAGAGGTGGACCCAGATCCTCGGGTCGTGTGTGGTAGAGATGGACCCAGATCCTCTGGTTGTGTGTGGTAGAGATGGACCCAGATCCTCTGGTCGTGTGTGGTAGAGATGGACCCAGATCCTCTGGTCGTGTGTGGTAGAGATGGACCCAGATCCTCTGGTCGTGTGTGGTAGAGATGGACCCAGATCCTCTGGTTGTGTGTGGTAGAGATGGACCCAGATCCTCTGGTCGTGTGTGGTAGAGATGGACCCAGATCCTGTGGTCGTGTGTGGTAGAGATGGACCCAGATCCTCGGGTCGTGTCATTACAGGTGATGGTGGGGGCTGGGAGGGAAGGCTCCTCCCCCCAAGATGACCCGTTAAAGGTC
This sequence comes from Panulirus ornatus, assembly GCF_036320965.1. Classification (NCBI taxonomy): domain Eukaryota; kingdom Metazoa; phylum Arthropoda; class Malacostraca; order Decapoda; family Palinuridae; genus Panulirus; species Panulirus ornatus. Next base: position 34,588,390 of record NC_092232.1, read on the forward strand.
ACGGGAAAGTTAATGTTTTATGCAGCAGCCACCACCTCTTCACTCACCCACCCACCCACCCACCCACCCTCACTCCCCCGTAGCCCGGTGAATGGCCCGCCCTCACCATTCATGCAACTCTCTCAATGGATGTTATCTGGTGAATAACACGACCCATGTGCACGAGGGAACGAGCCATGTGCACGAGGGTACCACCCATGTGCACGATGGTACCACCCATGTGCACGAGGGAACGAGCCATGTGCACGAGGGTACCACCCATGTGCACGATGCTACGACCCATGTGCACGAGGGAACGACCCATGTGCACGAGGGTACGACCCATGTGCATGACGGAACGACCCTGGGATATGATGCTCTGGCTCTTTCAAGAGATTAATGACCCTTGACCTCAGAGTGGTTGGCAGTGTTATGAGGAAAGTGACCTCTCCTTCAGGAGGTCCTGCCTGGGGGGGGCGTGTCTGGGTCGTCATCTGCTGCAGGTGACATGAGCGAACCCACATGACCCGGCGCTGGGCACACTGATGCATGCAGTAGTGTACACATGACAGCTACATGGATGTGCACACACACACACACACACACACACACACACACACACACACACACACACACACGTGTACACAGGTTCTCGACCCGGATTTGGGCTGGTGGTGTCAAGACTCATGGGAAAAGGCGAGTGAGTGACGGGGGTGGGGGGGCTGTGGTGTCACATAGCGAGGGAGGCAGGGCGTGGTGAACAGTGCTCAGCAGTGACCGTACTGTGGGCTCTGGTCAGCACTGCTGTACCGGCCACGCACGAGGCACATGTCCGGCGGGTCACACACAGGTTGTTGCAGTGAAAGAATCATGTGTGTTGCCGAGGTGAAAGGTCATGTCCGGCAGTGAGGTCACCGCGGGGTGAAGCGATGATAACACGAATGATGATGATAACCATTCAGCAGTGATTGCCTGCTTGCTTGCAGATTTCCTCTATGCTCGTTATATATATATATATATATATATATATATATATATATATATATATATATATATATATATATATATATTTTTTTTTTTTTCTTCTTCTTTTTTTTTCTATGAGTCCACGGGGAAAATGAAACACGATAAGTTCCCAAGCGCACTTTCGTGTAATAATCACGAAAGTGCACTTGGGAAGTTATCGTGTTTCATTTTCCCCGTGGACTCATAGGAATATACTTGATCACGCGCAAAATTGTGATCTTTTCCTATATATATATATATATATATATATATATATATATATATATATATATATATAGAGAGAGAGAGAGAGAGAGAGAGAGAGAGAGAGAGAGAGAGATGCCTTTATGTGTGATGATGGGGGTGTAACCAAGGGTGTGTATTAATGTGAGGGGATATGCTGGTGATGCTGGTGTGGGAGAGGAGGCCTGGGGCCTCACCCAGGGCCAGGCGGGCACCCTGACCCTGCGGCTTATAGGGGCGCGCGCGCCCAGCCTCCCGCAACCCCCTGCATAGTCAACAAGGACACCGCACACACTGTGACGCTCAACAACCCTCATCTATAATTATTCATATCTGTACTTTCCTACATAATCCAGATCTGATTAATAATTAACCAGATTATTACCGCGTTAATAACAATGGTAATGATGATGATAGTTATGATAATAATAATAATAATAATAATAATAATAATAATAATAATGATAATAATAATAATAATAATAATAATAATAATAATGATAATGATAAAAATGATAATAATGATAATAATGATGATAATGATAAAAATGATAATGATAATAATAATGATAATAATAATAATAATAATGGTGGACTGTGCTGGATGGCTTGGTGCCGGTATCCGTGGCTGGTGTACCTCCCCTGCTTGTGGGGAGATGTGCCAGCCAGGGCTGTACATCCTCACCCTGTGGCTGTGTTGTGTGTTAGGCTGGTTAATAACCTGAATGAATTGTGGCTGGGTTGTGCAGGTGGTGGGGGCTGGGTTGTGCAGATGGTGGTGGTGGTGGCTGGGTTGTGCAGATGGTGGTGGTGGTGGCTGGGTTGTGCAGATGGTGGTGGTGGTGGCTGGGTTGTGCAGATGGTGGTGGTGGTGGCTGGGTTGTGCAGATGGTGGTGTTGGGGGCTGGGTTGTGAAGGTGGTGGTGGTGGCTGGGTTGTGCAGGTGGTGGTGGTGGTGGCTGGGTTGTGCAGGTGTTGGTAGTGGCTGGGTTGTGCAGATGGTGGTGGTGGCTGGGTTGTGCAGATGGTGGTGGTGGTGGCTGGGTTGTGCAGGTGGTGGTGGCTGGGTTGTGCAGATGGTGGTGGTGGTGGCTGGGTTGTGCAGATGGTGGTGGTGGTGGCTGGGTTGTGCAGGTGGTGGTGGTGGCTAGGTTGTGCAGATGGTGGTGGTGGTGGCTGGGTTGTGCAGGTGGTGGTGGCTGGGTTGTGCAGATGGTGGTGGTGGTGGCTGGGTTGTGCAGATGGTGGTGGTGGTGGCTGGGTTGTGCAGGTGGTGGTGGTGGTGGCTGGGTTGTGCAGATGGTGGTGGTGGCTGGGTTGTGCAGGTGGTGGTGGTGGCTGGGTTGTGCAGATGGTGGTGGTGGCTGGGTTGTGCAGGTGGTGGTGGTGGTGGCTGGGTTGTGCAGGTGGTGGTAGTGGCTGGGTTGTGCAGATGGTGGTGGTGGCTGGGTTGTGCAGGTGGTGGTGGTGGTGGTGGCTGGGTTGTGCAGGTGGTGGGGGCTGGGTTGTGCAGATGGTGGTGGTGGCTGGGTTGTGCAGGTGGTGGTGGTGGCTGGGTTGTGCAGATGGTGGTGGTGGCTGGGTTGTGCAGATGGTGGTGGTGGCTGGGTTGTGCAGGTGGTGGTGGTGGCTGGGTTGTGCAGATGGTGGTGGTGGCTGGGTTGTGCAGATGGTGGTGGTGGCTGGGTTGTGCAGATGGTGGTGGTGGCTGGGTTGTGCAGGTGGTGGTGGTGGCTGGGTTGTGCAGATGGTGGTGGTGGCTGGGTTGTGCAGGTGGTGGTGGCTGGGTTGTGCAGATGGTGGTGGTGGCTGGGTTGTGCATGTGCAGGTGGTGGTGGTGGCTGGGTTGTGCAGGTGGTGGTGGTGGCTGGGTTGTGCAGATGGTGGTGGTGGCTGGGTTGTGCAGGTGGTGGTGGTGGCTGGGTTGTGCAGGTGGTGGTGGTGGCTGGGTTGTGCAGGTGGTGGTGGTGGCTGGGTTGTGCAGATGGTGGTGGTGGCTGGGTTGTGCAGGTGGTGGTGGTGGCTGGGTTGTGCAGGTGGTGGTGGCTGGGTTGTGCAGATGGTGGTGGTGATGGCTGGGTTGTGCAGATGGTGGTGGTGGCTGGGTTGTGCAGATGGTGGTGGTGGTGGCTGTGTTGTGCAGATGGTGGTGGTGGTGGCTGGGTTGTGCAGATGGTGGTGGTGGTGGCTGGGTTGTGCAGATGGTGGTGGTGGTGGCTGGGTTGTGCAGGTGGTGGTGGTGGCTGGGTTGTGCAGATGGTGGTGGTGGTGGCTGGGTTGTGCAGGTGGTGGTGGCTGGGTTGTGCAGATGGTGGTGGTGGTGGCTGGGTTGTGCAGATGGTGGTGGTGGTGGCTGGGTTGTGCAGGTGGTGGTGGTGGTGGCTGGGTTGTGCAGATGGTGGTGGTGGCTGGGTTGTGCAGGTGGTGGTGGTGGCTGGGTTGTGCAGATGGTGGTGGTGGCTGGGTTGTGCAGGTGGTGGTGGTGGCTGGGTTGTGCAGGTGGTGGTGGCTGGGTTGTGCAGATGGTGGTGTGATGGCTGGGTTGTGCAGATGGTGGTGGTGGCTGGGTTGTGCAGATGGTGGTGGTGGTGGCTGGGTTGTGCAGGTGGTGGTGGCTGGGTTGTGCAGATGGTGGTGGTGGTGGCCTGGGTTGTGCAGATGGTGGTGGTGGTGGCTGGGTTGTGCAGATGGTGGTGTTGGGGGCTGGGTTGTGAAGATGGTGGTGGTGGCTGGGTTGTGCAGGTGGTGGTGGTGGTGGCTGGGTTGTGCAGGTGTTGGTAGTGGCTGGGTTGTGCAGATGGTGGTGGTGGCTGGGTTGTGCAGATGGTGGTGGTGGTGGCTGGGTTTGTGCAGGTGGTGGTGGCTGGGTTGTGCAGATGGTGGTGGTGGTGGCTGGTTGTAGCAGATGGTGGTGGTGGTGGCTGGGTTGTGCAGGTGGTGGTGGTGGCTGGGTTGTGCAAGATGGTGGTGGTGGTGGCTGGGTTGTGCAGGTGGTGGTGGCTGGGTGTGAGCATGGTGGTGGTGGTGGCTGGTTGTGTGGCTGGTTGTGCAGTGGGTGGTGTGCAGGTGGTGGTGGTGGCTGGGTTGTGCAGGTGTGGTGGCTGTGTGCATGGGTTGTGCGGTTGTGCAGTGGTGGTGTGGCTGGGTTGTGCAGGTTGGTGGTGGCGGTGGCGTGGGTGTGTGGTGGCAGGTGGTGGTGGTGGCTGGGTTGTGCAGTGGTGGTGGTGGCTGGGTTGTGCAGGTGGTGGTGTGGCTGGTTGTGCAGGTGGTGGTGGTGGCTGGGTTGTGCAGGTGGTGGTGGTGGCTGGGTTGTGCAGGTGGTGGTGGTGGCTGGGTTGTGCAGATGGTGGTGGTGGCTGGGTTGTGCAGGTGGTGGTGGTGGCTGGGTTGTGCAGTGGTGGTGGTGGCTGGGTTGTGCAGTGGTGGTGGCTGGTTGTGCAGTGTGGTGGTGCTGGTTGTGCAGGTGGTGGTGGTGGCTGGGTTGTGCAGTGGTGGTGGTGGCTGGTGTGTGCAGTGTGGTGGTTGGCTGGGTTGTGCAGGTGGTGGTGGTGGCTGGGTTGTGCAGGTGGTGGTGGTGGCTGGGTTGTGCAGATGGTGGTGGTGGCTGGGTTGTGCAGGTGGTGGTGGTGGCTGGGTTGTGCAGGTGGTGGTGGTGGCTGGGTTGTGCAGATGGTGGTGGTGGCTGGGTTGTGCAGATGGTGGTGGTGGCTGGGTTGTGCAGGTGGTGGTGGTGGCTGGGTTGTGCAGGTGGTGGTGGTGGCTGGGTTGTGCAGGTGGTGGTGGTGGCTGGGTTGTGCAGGTGGTGGTGGTGGCTGGGTTGTGCAGGTGGTGGTGGTGGCTGGGTTGTGCAGGTGGTGGTGGTGGCTGGGTTGTGCAGATGGTGGTGGTGGCTGGGTTGTGCAGGTGGTGGTGGTGGCTGGGTTGTGCAGGTGGTGGTGGTGGCTGGGTTGTGCAGGTGGTGGTGGTGGCTGGGTTGTGCAGGTGGTGGTGGTGGCTGGGTTGTGCAGGTGGTGGTGGTGGCTGGGTTGTGCAGGTGGTGGTGGTGGCTGGGTTGTGCAGGTGGTGGTGGCTGGTTGTGCAGTGGTGGTGGTGCTGGTTGTGCAGTGGTGGTGGTGGCTGGTTGTGCAGTGTGGTGGTGGCTGGGTTGTGCAGGTGGTGGTGGTGGTGGGTTGTGCATGGTGGTGGTGGCTGGGTTGTGCAGGTGGTGGTGGTGGTGGTTGTGCAGGTGGTGGTGGTGCTGGTTGTGCAGATGGTGGTGGTCTGGGTTGTGCAGTGGTGGTGGTGGCTGGTTGTGCAGGTGGTGGTGGTGGCTGGGTTGTGCAGGTGGTGGGTGGCTGGGTTGTGCAGGTGGTGGTGGCTGGGTTGTGCAGTGTGGTGGTGGCTGGTGTGCAGTGTTGTGGCTGTTGTCATGGTGGTGGTGGCTGGTTGTGCAGGTGGTGGTGGTGGCTGGGTTGTGCAGTGGTGGTGGTGGCTGGGTTGTGCAGATGGTGGTGGTGGCTGGGTTGTGCAGGTGGTGGTGGTGGCTGGGTTGTGCAGATGGTGGTGGTGGTGGGCTGGGTTGTGCAGGTGGTGGTGGCTGGGTTGTGCAGGTGGTGGTGGTGGCTGGGTTGTGCAGGTGGTTTGGCTGGGTTGTGCAGGTGGTGGTGGCTGGGTTGTGCAGGTGGTGGTGGTGGCTGGGTTGTGCAGGTGGTGGTGGCTGGGTTGTGCAGGTGGTGGTGGTGGCTGGGTTGTGCAGGTGGTGGTGGTGGTGGCTGGGTTGTGCAGATGGTGGTGGCTGGGTTGTGCAGGTGGTGGTGGTGGCTGGGTTGTGCAGGTGGTGGTGGTGGTGGCTGGGTTGTGCAGGTGGTGGTGGCTGGGTTGTGCAGGTGGTGGTGATGGCTGGGTTGTGCAGGTGGTGGTGGTGGTGGCTGGGTTGTGCAGGTGGTGGTGGCTGGGTTGTGCAGGTGGTGGTGGTGGCTGGGTTGTGCAGATGGTGGTGGTGGCTGGGTTGTGCAGGTGGTGGTGGTGGCTGGGTTGTGCAGGTGGTGGTGGTGGCTGGGTTGTGCAGGTGGTGGTGATGGCTGGGTTGTGCAGGTGGTGGTGGTGGCTGGGTTGTGCAGGTGGTGGTGGTGGCTGGGTTGTGCAGGTGGTGGTGGTGGCTGGGTTGTGCAGGTGGTGGTGGTGGCTGGGTTATGCAGGTGGTGGTGGTGGCTGGGTTGTGCAGGTGGTGGTGGTGGCTGGGTTGTGCAGGTGGTGGTGATGGCTGGGTTGTGCAGGTGGTGGTGGTGGCTGGGTTGTGCAGGTGGTGGTGGTGGCTGGGTTGTGCAGGTGGTGGTGGCTGGGTTGTGCAGGTGGTGGTGGTGGCTGGGTTGTGCAGGTGGTGGTGGCTGGGTTGTGCAGGTGGTGGTGGTGGCTGGGTTGTGCAGGTGGTGGTGGTGGCTGGGTTGTGCAGGTGGTTTGGCTGGGTTGTGGAGCTCGGGCGTTATCAATGCACCATCCTGGTCGTCATAGGTGTTCAACTCGTCTCATACACAGTGACCCCTCACCTCAGGGTTGGAGCATCGCAAGAAATACATATGACAACTCAGTATTAAGAAATACCTATAATAACACTGACATTCCGTAATGCATTTAGCAATACGATGTGGGAGAAGCGGCCCGGGAAGGCTGCGCGCGCACTCTCCCCTCTGTGTACACTTCAACGCTTGGTAGAGATTTTAAAAAAGCCTCTCTGTTGCTTTGAATATTTACTAGTCGTTTTACCTAGTTCTTGGAAAGTGATTTTTTTCATATCTTCGCTTATCTTTTGATGTTGGCAATAAATGACATAGTTTGTGAAGGCGGGAGAACTGTGAAAGGTTGGCAAGTTGATGATACGCGTCGCCATTACGTCTGTGTTGCCGGATGGTGCTTAAGTCACCTGCAAGAGACAGAGAGGGAGCGTAACTCTTGAACTGCGATCATTATAACATTAATCCGTTGAGGAGGACGACGTAATCTCAGGTGTACGTTAATGTAGCTCCTTGAATATGATGATGAACGTTATCGTACTCAAAGGATCAAGTTATCGTACTCGAACGTTAAGTTGTCATACTCGAGAGGTTATGTCGCCCCACTGGAGGGTTAAGATGTATTAGATTCGACTCACGGAGTTAAATCTTCGTACTCAAGTGGGTAAGTCGTCGTTGCTCATGGCTCTACGATCACATGAGGTTCAAACTCCCTCTTGTGTGTTGGTTGGAGTGAATATTGTCTCGTTTAAGCCTGGGAAATGTAGGGTAATAATGTCGGAACGGGGACATTTCACCAGGAAGAAAACGGGAATGAAGGAAAACTGAAAGCTTTTGAAAATACTGACGAGGCAGCAGAAATGATTTTCATCATGAGCCAAAACATATACATTCTGGATTGCCTTTTTTTTTTTTTTATGTTTGAGGCTCCAGTCACGGACTGGAGACCATATCAAAGCCGGGCCGTAATTGAAATACGGAGAGATTAATGAAAGGGAAAAAGAAGAGATGAGGGAAAGTATTTACGAATTTTGAAGGAAATGAAATACCTGTCTTATAAAATGTGTCAGGTTATAGCCGCTGGGAAAGACATGAGAGGGTAAATTCCAAAGCCTGGACGTGTAGGGAAAGAAACAGTTATCAAAACGGCCCACCCATTAGTTGCCACCGGCCACACAGTAAACCATGCGACGCTTCTGGTTAGTGGTAATGGTACACAAGCAAGGGAAAGTGAACCTACATTGCGGCGTAGGGCAAGTGGGTCAAGTTTGGAAGTTAGCCTTGGACAGTTTATAAGTCAGACCGCTCTATATTCTGCTTTGTTGGATAAGGATACAGAGCTAGAACCACCCTAGATGTGAGAGCAGATCATCATACGAGGACGAATCAATCCTTTGTGTAAACGGAGCAACTGTTCAGAAGAAAGGAAATTCCGACATCCAAACAGGACTCCCAGTTTTCTTAGAGGCAGACTTGGCTATATCCGAGACGTGGGGTTTCCAAGCTGGAGTGGATATTACAGTAATACATTATTTCAGAACTACCGAAGAAGAGGGGAAAGTTGTGAGGAATTTTTGGTAGAGAGATGATGCAGAAACTGGGTCTTGGAGGCATTACACTTACCCAGATTTTGTTTACCCCTCTTGAGATATCCTATCCGAGTGTACTAAGGAAGCTGTGTCGAGACGAGATGCAGATCGAGTGAGAAAAGAAAGAGCAGAATTGAAGGATGTGGAGGAATGCAGTGTTGAGTTGTTAGCGTATGAGTGCATTTGGTTATTTATGGAAAAGAGGAAGTTGTTTATAAAAAGGAGAAAAAGTGTTAGGGTACAGGACAGAACCTTGAGAGACACCTCTGTTGATGGAGAAAGAGTGTGAGGCTGATCCGTCAACATCCATGGAGAGAGACCGGCCAGAGAGGAAGCTAGATATGATGGAGGGAGCCAGAAGAGGAGAAATTAGAGATGAGACCTCGATGCCACAACCTGTTAAAAGCTTTGGATGCATCAAAGGCAACTACATAGGATTCTTGAAAATCTTCCAGGGATAATGACCAGACATTAGTAAGACTGGAAAGAATATCATCAGTGGATTCAAGATGTCTAAGGATATGGGAGTTGAGGAGGGATTCAAAGACTTTGGAAACTGTGGATGCTAATGGAACAAGACGATAGTTTAAGGGGTTAGAACGGTCACCCTTCAGAGGGATGGGATGTATCAATGTATGCTTCCAAGGAGAAGGGAAAATCTTGGTTTGTTAAGAGAAACGGAACACACGAGCAAGCACAAGCGCAAGTTTCTAACTGTCTGAAAAGAGATTACGGGAAGGGGCATAGCATTAGTGAGAGGAGCAGCAGAGGGTAAAGAGTCATCCTAGGTGGAGTTAGAGGAGAAACGGGAACCATAGAAAGTTGCTTTGTCTACGGGAGAGACAGCTGTAGTACCGCCAGACCGGAAAAGTGAAGGAAAGGTAGAGCGACAGAAGGTGTTAGAGATGCCCTTAGCTAAAGACCAGACAGACGTATCACTGGATGACGGGGAGAGGTTGTCACACTTACTTTGAGTAATGGAACACTTCGCCTCACGGATAACGTTACTTGTAGTGATTACAGGCAGTGATAAATGATGAATAGGAATCGGAGGAAAGAAAGTATTTCCAAGCCCGATATGCCTGATCCCTTGCCTGAATGGCCTCTTAATATATATATATATATATATATATATATATATATATATATATATATATATATATATATATATATATATGTGTGTGTGTGTGTGTGTGAAATTACACTGTAGCTAAATCCTTTGATGGGGTGTACAAAGTGTGATACTCTTGTTCGCAGGGTTTGAGTTTGTCCAAGTTATCCCTGATACGATTATATACAGTGGAAGCCCACAGCCGGCCACATCCTGCCACCAAAACTTTTGAACGTTTTTCTGATATTTACTTGACAGAGACGGAGAAGATAACGGGGCACGTAAAAAAATAAAAAAAAAAGGCCCCATGTTATCTGCGGGATGCATCGTTACATTTGATTTTCAGATAAATGGAACAGTTACTTTAGGTTTGTGTGTGTGTGTGTGTGTGTGTGTGTGTGTGTGTGTGTGTGTGTGTGTGTGTGTGTAAAAGCGGAGGTGTCTACTGGAATATGTTTCATTGATTGGTCGGTGTGCCAAGTGCAGAATATTTACGATCGCTCATGTCAGCGAGGAACCCTTAGTTTAGCACACAGCTCGTGGGCGGGGCTGGGGGCGTGGGGTGTGTGTGTTATGTGTGGGTGTGTGTGTGTGAGGTGAGGGTGGTGTGTGGCACTGATCCTCCCCTGGTATGTAGGTACGAGGTCTGCGGTAAAGAGGGTATTGGAATAAGCTGTTGTGTCATGTTATGACGAAGGGGGAGGTTGTCATGACGTGGTACCTGGTATTGACAACAACCAGCCAAGGTAATGTTATATTAGCTCCTCGTGTTGATAGACGGATGATTGGTGTAGCCATGACGGATGATTGGTGTAGCCCTGACGGATGATTGGTGTAGCCATGACGGATGATTGGTGTAGCCATGACGGATGATTGGTGTAGCCCTGACGGATGATTGGTGTAGCCATGACGGATGATTGGTGTAGCCATGACGGATGATTGGTGTAGTCATATCTATACTCTTTCCAAAATTTTGCGTCGCTCGTTTAAACACTTTAGTGATACATTTCTCCGCTGAAAACGTAAGATTCAGTTGTGCCTCGTCTTTGTATCTGCTCAATGGGAGACATTTTCATGTGATATCGTGCATCGTGAGGTGCTGGGCTGGAATAACTTGCCAATAGTTCACACACACACACACACACACACACACACACACACACACACACTGTAGGGCGGGGCAACACTGATGGTGGAGACACAGGCCCAACACTCGACCTCAATCTGTGTTGACGGTGTGTGGGCGGAGTGCGTGCGTGCATGCCTGGGCCGGGCCACACGGCACTGAGGCCTGCGGCGCGGTCCACCTGGCCTGCGGCCCGGTCCGCCTGGCCTGCGGTGCGGTCCACTTGGTCTGCGGTGCGGCCCACCTGACCTGCGGCGCGGTCCACCTGGCCTGCGGCACGGTCCACCTGGCCTGCTCACTGGTCATCATCAGGCACTGTGGTCAGGGGTGGCTGGCAGTGACCCCAGCGGGACTCCGGCTGACCCACACCTTCACCCAGACCACTCGGGGGGGGGGGGGGGGGGTACGTGACCTTATGTGGCCCCAGCCGAGGTCATGTCTGCTCAAAGGTCGAATAGGAATGGAAGGATTGTATGGTTGTGTTGTCGGGACGAGAGTTGGGATGTCCCGCAGATCCCGTCGAGCGGGACGTGAATGAATACAAGATTTGGGTGTGTTACTGTGCGGGTGGGGATCTGGTCTTGGGTCAGGCTAACCCATTCGTCCAAGCGGGTTGTGTGTGTGTGTTGTGTTGTGGTGTGTTGGAATGTAGAGTTCTCTTGTCTCGCGAGAAAGCAAGTTGTAAACGTGCATTATGAACCTGTGGATGTGACGATTGTGTTGTGGATGGATGGATGTTGTGGATGTGACGATGGTGTTGTGGATGTGACGATGGTGTTGTAGATGGATGGATGTTGTGGATGTGACTATAGTGTGTTGTAGATGATGTTGTAGTGTTGTAGATGATGTAGGCAGGTAAGCGTGCGTTGATATAGTGCGAACCACAAGACCGGTCCCCTCATACACTTGGTCACCTTGCAGAGGTCACACAAAGAGGTCTTGGTCACTGGGGTCAGACTAAGACCCTTCGTGACCCCTGGAGTCCTTTGGCGCTACCGCTCACAACATGAGCATGGGCGGGCCCATGCCGGGGACACCGCGCACAAATCAGTCAATCATTTCACCTTCGGCAGTAGAGCGGCGAGCGGGCGGTGTGGCTACCCGCAGTGTTGTTGACCTTCATGGTCGCTACCGTCTGGCAGGCTGGACCTCGCCCCAGCACCACACTACCCCAGGCTACTAGGGTCACGGGAGGTCGCTGGGGGAGGGTCAGCAGGGGCGGGGGGTCAGGCCTTCGTGGTAAAGGCCTCCTCGTTCGCAAATTCGCGTCCTCTGGGGGAGGGGTTCAGTCCTGCGCCTCACACGTGTATAGGTCAGGCCACGTCTCGCGGGTCAGGGTTCTGCTTGGGTTGTTATGAGTGAGGACAGTGTGTGTGTGTGTGTGTGTGTGTGTGTGTGTGTGTCTATTCGTAGGAGTTAAGGAGTGCGAGAAAGCGTATTTCTTGAGTGAAAGGCAAAGTGCTTGGCTACGTGAGTGCAGGTTGTGGCGTGAGGGGGTCAGGACTTTCAGTGGGAAGGAAGTGTCACTTGGAGACTTAAGATGACAGACATGGTGTACTCAGTGATGCTCCCAGGCTGTGGGAGACGGAGTGAGGCAGGAGACATGGTGCACTCAGTGATGCTCCCAGGCTGTGGGAGACGGAGTGAGGCAGGAGACATGGTGCACTCAGTGATGCTCCCAGGCTGTGGGAGACGGAGTGAGGCAGGAGACATGGTGCACTCAGTGATGCTCCCAGGCTGTGGGAGACGGAGTGAGGCAGGAGTCGTGGAAGAATGTCATCAAGTATGATGACGGCGTCGTGTGGAGACACACACACACACACACACACACACACGGTAACGGTGTGGTGCACATTAAGTTCACGTTACACACAGTGGTAACACCCTGGTGGCGTCATGCACACTTGCTCCATTGAGTGCATGACTCTTCCAGGAACCCCAGCGTCATTGAAACATATCAGCCTCCCTCCTGGCGCATGATAATGCTCCACCACGGCCCGGATATAAGACTCGCTCTGAGAGTACGCCTCCTTGAAGGAACTCCCGCCTACACCAGCCAGCCACACACACACACACACACACACACACACACACACACACACACACACACACACACTCTCTCTTTCTGGCTTGCTCTCGTTGCCCGGAGTGAGGCAATCAGACCCGTGCAGCGCGCATCACCCACACTGGCTAAGACCTGGCAGGCGGACGTGGCGAGGCATCCGTACATCCTGACGAGAGAGAGAGAGAGAGAGAGAGAGAGAGAGAGAGAGAGAGAGAGAGAGAGAGAGAGAGAGAGAGAGAGAGAGAGAGGCTTCCTCGTTCAGGGAATTGAGACCAGATTCGAGGACGATTTGAGGAGTGTATTGCTGTCAAAGAGCGTCTCTTTGAAAGGGAAAGTGGTGCACACAATAAGTCTCTCTCTCTCTCTCTCTCTCTCTCTCTCTCTCTCTCTCTCTCTCTCTCTCTCTCTCTCTCTCTCTCTCTCCAGCGGCTGAGGGCTCTGCAGTAACCAGGTCTCGGGTAACGATGATGTTACTCCTGTACACTGATATATTAGCCGGAGTAACGGTTTGTGGTGGATGATCATATAGAGAAGAGCGAGGGAGGGAGGGAGGGAGTGGGAGCAGGTATGTGTATGTTTAGCGTGAATAAAGGAATTCATCCAAGGTTATCAAACATCGACTCGTGTGATTTCGTAAAGTGGTTTTATGGAAGTGTTCTGTAAAGAACCGGGTTATATTGCTGGGTACAACAACTGCTCCAGATGTTATACGGAAATTGAGTATGTGAGATGATCAAGGAACGTGAGAGGTACACGTAGCGTTTATCTTTTTATTATCTACGTACGAATTATGGTGGAGGGTCTTCACTTAGCTGTGCCTCGTACCAGGTGTTGTACACTAATTAGTTTCAAGCCTGAGGGACTAATTAACGTTATGTATTCCTGGGATATCAAGTAGGTTGTAATTAACGTCAGGTATGTAATCCTGGGATATCAAGTAGGTTGTGATTACGTGAATATGTACCGTTGTAACAGACGATGGGAATAATGGTATGTGATGTCTTAGCACCTCCCAGGTGTTGTACTTACATATGTACTGTGTGAGTCCTGCCGTAGTTTGTGAGTCTTAATTCAGTGTCCAGTGTAGTTAAGATGGACATTAGGTCGTGTGTCCAGTGTAGTTAAGATGGAAATTAGGTCTTGTGTCCAGTGTGGTTCATGACGTTAATAAAGGTAGGGTATTATATATCGTATTTGTAAACGTGCGATTGTCCAAACGGCGTCCTAGCTCCGTCTCTTCGTTGTATATCAACTGACTTATATTTCTCTCTTGTATCTCCCCTGATGATGTGATTATTACACGAAAGTGCACCTGGGGACTTATCATGTTTCATTTTCCCCTTGGACTCTTAGGAATATACGCGCAAAATTGTGATCCTTTCCAATATATATATATATATATATATATATATATATATATATATATATATAGCGTCATATTGTTTACATAGCGTAGCAAACCCTTGCCTGTGATTAACCATATATCGATCAATATCATTCTTCATTACGGTATTAATCATTCAACTTCCTGATCTATAAGAACAAGGGAACGTCCCCGTAGTGATCGATACATGGTGGGAATGTACGAAGAACACTTGAAGAAAAAAAAAAAAGATATGACGGATGTGTTCACTCAGTGGAGAACCCGCAACTGGTTTTCTCTCCCATTTTTGACCCACTCTTATAACTGTTGTCGTAATCAAGATATCAAGACCAGTAATACAGTTGTAGACACACCTGTCTTCTGCACGGGTCGAGAGAAGGAGGAGGAGGAGGAGGAGGAAAATATAGGCAAGTGTGCATTGTGGTCGCGTGATGTTGTGCCTCGGAGTCTGGCTTCCCAGGGTGGGCCATCATGGCTTAGTGCTCACCTTTACCGCTAGGTGCAGCACTGGGCCAGGGGGGACTCAGCAGTGTCATTTCTGTTGTGGTTCTCTGATTGGGTTGTGGGAGGCGAGGGCCAGGTTAGTTGACGGGGGAGGAGGGGGAGCGGCAATATGGCCGCTGATGGTGGGTTGGGAGTTGCTAAGACACACACACACACACACACACACACACACACACACACACACACACACAGACACACACACACACACACACACACACACACACACACACCCGCCATACTACCCTCCGCCCACCATACCTTCCGCCACCCACTGCATCTTACTCAAGTCACGTCAGCCTCCCCAGTGGTACTTCACTCACATAACCCAACCTCTCTCTCTCTCTCTCTCTCTCTCTCTCTCTCTCTCTCTCTCTCTCTCTCTCTCTCTCTCTCTCTCTCTCTCTCTCTCTCTGACCACCACTCGTCTTCCCGCCACATCTGGCCGCACAGTTATTGGCGTCTGTGATGCGGGTACAGAGGCAGTGTTATGCCAGTCATGGTACTGTGTGGTGTGGCGTTCCTGACCGTCACGCATTCACGGGCCGCCCAGGGTCGAGTGCATACATAGGTTCGAATCCTGGTTGCGGCAGTCGGTCCACTGTCAACCCAGCTGTTGATCTACCCTTCGGGGTTCGTATATGAAATGCGTACCTGGGTCAGGCTAGGGTATATATATATATATATTCATATATTATACTTTGTCGCTGTCTCCCGCGTTAGCGAGGTAGCGCAAGGAAACAGACGAAAGAATGGCCCAACCCACCCAAATACACATGTATATACATACACGCCCACACACGCACATATACATACCTATACATATCAACGTATGCATATATATACATGTATACACATGTACATATTCATACTTGCTGCCTTCATCCATTCTCGTCGCCACTCCGCCACACATGAAACAGCACCCCCTCCCCCTTTGCGCGCGCGAGGTAGCGCTAGGAAATGACAACAAAGGCCACATTCATTCACACTCAGTCTTGAGCTGTCATGTGCAATGCACCAAAACCACAGCTCCCTCTCCACATCCAGGCCCCACAAAACTTCCCATGGTTTATCCCAGACGCTTCAGATGCCCTGGTTCAATCCATTGACAGCATGTCGATTGGTTCCCAGTGAATGTCGGTGTGTGGCAGGGGTGCGTGATGTCTCTTTGGTTTTTTAATTTGTTGATGGATGTGGTTGTTAGGGAGGTGAATGATAAGAGTTTTGGAGAGAGGGGCAAGTATGCAGTCTGCTGTCGATGAGAGGGCTTGTTGTTCGCTGATGATACACTGCTGGTGGCTGATTCGGGTGAGAAACTGCAGAAGCTGGTGACTGAGTTTGGTAAAGTGTGCGAAAGAAGAATGCTGAGAGGAAATGTGAATAAGAGCAAGGTTATTGAGTTCAATAGGGTTGAGGGACAAGTCAACTGGGGGGTAAGGTTGAATGGAGAAAAACTGGAGGAAGAGAAGTGCATTAGATATCTGGGAGTGGATTTAGCAGCGGATGGAACCATTGAAGCGGAAGCGAGTCACATGGTAGGGGAGGGGGCGAAGGTTCTGGGGGCGTTGAAGAATGTGTGGAAGTCGAGAACATTATCTCGGAAAGCAAAAATGGTGGTTCCAACAATGTTATATGGTCGCGAGGAATGGGTTATAGATAGGGTTGTGCAGAGGAGGGTGGATGTATTGGAAATGAGATGTTTGAGGACAATATGTGGTGTGAGGTGGTTTGATCGAGTAAGTAATGAAAGGGTAAGAGAGATGTGTGGTAATAAAAAGAGTGTGGTTGAGAGAGCAGAAGAGGGTGTATTGAAATGGTTTGGTCACATGGTGAGAATGAGTGAGGAAGGATTGACAGAGAGGATATATGTGTCGGAGGTGGAGGGAACGAGGAGAAGTGGGAGACCAATGGGAGACCAAATTGGAGGTGGAAGGATAGAGTGAAAAAGATTTTGAGCGATCGGGGCCTGAACATGCAGGAGGGTGAAAGGCGTGCAGAGAATAGAGTGCATTGGAACGATGTGGTCGACGATATATGGATGCATATCGTCGATTAGATGGCTTAGATCAGTGCCTGTGTTGCTCGTGTCGTCTCAGGCAACATAAAAGGAATGGCACTATCTTCCCTAACATTATTGTGTGAGACCATTTTACTCTTCATGACGAAGGTAAGGCATTATATTACCGCCAGTAACATTCACCATGTAAACCTTAGCTTTAAGCATCTGTTCAAACTTAACCTCTTTTTCAAAGTGTCAAATTTGTGTCGAATTTGGTGGCGTTGGGCCAAATTGGCTTCCGTATCCTGAGTGGTGAAATTACCTGTTGGTCTGACCAGAACAGAGGAGGTGTGAGATGGCTGATTGAAATGAGCGTTGAAGTGTTTCTGTTTGGCGAAGGTACAAGATGTGGAGTACGAGGCTTGGTGTGATCTGCCTCCCCTGGTGAGGCAGCAGTACACGCCACATAGTGTGGACAGCCTCCCCTGGTGAGGCATCAGTACCCACCACACAGTGTGGACAGCCTCCCCCCACACCTTGTGCACCTGTACTGTTGTCTGTGGTGAGGCATAACCTGTTCCTGGGAATGCCACAGCGTTGCACGGCCTCCCGCTAGGAACCCAGGCAGGATGATACCTGACAGACAGACAGACGGACGTGGACAGAGTGGGTCATCTACCACGAGAGATGCGAGGTGTTCTCCGCCGTGAACCACTGGTGTGGAGGAGATCCACACTTGAGATCCACTGGTGGCAGGATGCGCCACCATCGTTGTGGTACTTGTGAAAGTTACCACTCTACCAGTTGCACGTCATTCGCTTGTGGTAGTGAGGCAGATAGGGTGGTTGTGATGATAGTGGTGAGGCAGGTGTTGTGGTTGTGATGATAGTGGTGAGGCAGGTGTTGTGGTTGTGATGATAGTGGTGAGGCAGGTGTGGTGGTTGTGATGATAGTGGTGAGGCAGGTGTTGTGGTTGTGATGATAGTGGTGAGGCAGGTGTGGTGGTTGTGATGATAGTGGTGAGGCAGGTGTTGTGGTTGTGATGATAGTGGTGAGGCAGGTGTGGTGGTTGTGATGATAGTGGTGAGGCAGGTGTGGTGGTTGTGATGATAGTGGTGAGGCAGGTGTGGTGGTTGTGATGCTAGTGGTGAGGCAGGTGTGGTGGTTGTGATGATAGTGGTGAGGCAGGTGTTGTGGTTGTGATGATAGTGGTGAGGCAGGTGTTGTGGTTGTGATGATAGTGGTGAGGCAGGTGTGGTGGTTGTGATGATAGTGGTGAGGCAGGTGTGGTGGTTGTGATGATAGTGGTGAGGCAGGTGTTGTGGTTGTGATGATAGTGGTGAGGCAGGTGTGGTGGTTGTGATGCTAGTGGTGAGGCAGGTGTTGTGGTTGTGATGATAGTGGTGAGGCAGGTGTGGTGGTTGTGATGATAGTGGTGAGGCAGGTGTTGTGGTTGTGATGATAGTGGTGAGGCAGGTGTTGTGGTTGTGATGATAGTGGTGAGGCAGGTGTGGTGGTTGTGATGATAGTGGTGAGACAGGTGTGGTGGTTGTGATGATAGTGGTGAGGCAGGTGTGGTGGTTGTGATGATAGTGGTGAGGCAGGTGTGGTGGTTGTGATGATAGTGTGGCGCGGGAGAGTGAGGATGATGTAGTATTTTTCGTGGTTGTTTTCATAACCAACTTGTTGTCCACCGAAGTGTGACCTTAGGGTAAGATGACCTGGCATTACCCTGACCTGTGAGGGTCACGTTCGAGGCCGGAGCAGTTAGAGTGAAGGATCGTACGGTCGTGCTTAATGGCAGGAGTTAAAAAGAAGAAGAAGAAAGACTCATGACTTGTTCCCCGGAGTAATGACAAGTTAACAAGTGTTGAGAAACAAGAGGCGGTGAGGTGTGTGTGTGTGTGTGTGTGTGTGTGTGTGTGTGTGTGTGTGTGTGTGTGTGTGTCGCACCACCGGTCACACACAACACTGTATTGCTTCACTGGGTCGGATCCTGCACCCAACGTTATATATATATATATATATATATATATATATATATATATATATATATATATATATATATATATTATCCCTGGGGATAGGGGAGAAAGAATACTTCCCACGTATTCCCTGCGTGTCGTAGAAGGCGACTAAAAGGGAAGGGAGCGGGAGGCTGGAAATCCTCCCCTCATTTTTTTTTTTTTTTTTTTTTTTTTTCAAAAGAAGAAACAGAGAAAGGGGCCAGGTGAGGATATTCCCTCAAAGGCCCAGTCCTCATCCTCTGTTCGTAACGCTACCTCGCTAATGCGGGAAATGGCGATTAGTATAAAAAAAAAATATATATATATATATATTCTATGAAAGTGCGCGTTCATATGCACTTAGTTCGTGTGTATATATATATATATATATATATATATATATATATATATATATATATATATATATATAGATAGATAGATAGATAGAGGCTGGGGTAAACCATGCAAAGTGTGTGGGGCCTGGATGTGGAAAGGGAGCTGTGGTTTCGGTGCATTATTACATGACAGCTAGAGACTGAGTGTGAACGAATGGGACCTTTGGTGTTTTTTCTAGCGCTACCTCGCACACATGAAGGGGGAGGGGGTTGTTATTCCATGTGTGGCGAGGTGGCGATGGGAACAAATAAATGCAGACAGTATGAATTATGTACATGTGTATATATATATGTATATGTGTGTGTGTGTATATATATGTGTACATTGAGATGTATAGATATGTATATTGTGCATGGGTGGACATGTATGTATATACATGTGTATGTGGGCGGGTTGGGCCATTCTTTCGTCTGTTTCCTTGCGCCACCTCGCTAACGCGGGAGACAGCGACAAAGCAAAATAAATAAAAAAAATATAAATATATTTATATAGTCTTGATATTTAGCAAGAAATTAATGTGACCAATTTTTCCTTGGTGATTCTGTTGAAATCGATGGTGACCTGACAGAGGTCACTGTGGATAACCCGAGACTGTGGCAATTGAAATGTGAGGTCATGTTGTATGTAGGGGTGGTGGTGGGTGAGGTCATGTTGTATGTAGGGGTGGTGGTGGGTGAGGTCATGTTGTATGTAGGGGTGGTGGTGGGTGAGGTCATGTTGTATGTAGGGGTGGTGGTGGGTGAGGTCATGTTGTATGTAGGGGTGGTGGTGGGTGAGGCCATATGTGGTGGTGGTGGTGGGTGAGGTCATGTGCGGTGGTGGTGGTGGGTGTAGTAAGGTCGTCACACAACACAATTGTGGTATCTGCTCCTGGTGCATGATGATGACCTTAGCCAGCAGTACAGAACCAGATTTGTATGTGCCTATGTTGTCTTTATTATTATTATTATTATTATTATTATTATTATTATCATTATCGTTATTATTGTTATTATTTATTGGCGGCCGAGCTGTGGGTGGAACGGGTAGGCAAGGTTGTGGAAACCCGCCACAGAGAGAGAGAGAGAGAGAGAGAGAGAGAGAGAGAGAGAGAGAGAGAGAGAGAGAGAGAGAGAGAGTGGATGGGTGGTGGTGTTAGGGTGCGATCGTCGACCCAAACATTTTTTTTTCATTTTTCTCATTTTTTTTTTACGAACCCATTTACAACATAGTGACTGTTTACATAATCCGTGCTGACGTGTTGGTTGTGAGTTACGTCATGTTAAGGTTGTAATTAGTCAGATTATGGAACAGTTGTGTCATGTTAAGGTTGTAATTAGGTTATGGAACAGTTGTAACTTACATAAGCTAGATCAACATTCACACGTGGCCACACCTGACTGACTGTGGCAGAGGCTGCAGGTCACAGGTCACACACCACACTACACCCTCACAGTGTGGGTGTAGTGTGGTGGTAGGGCCTCACACACCACACTACACCCTCACAGTGTGGGTGTAGTGTGGTGGTAGGGCCCCACAGTGTGGGTGTAGTGTGGTGGTAGGGCCCCACACACCACACCACACCCTGACAATGAACGGAAGTCTGGGGGAGAGGATGGTTGGCCTCGGAGCATGACGTCATGGGTGACGTCCTCTCTGATGTCATCCTTGACCCACAACTTTACCAGCGTATAATTTCCCCAGCGTTCATAGCTGTCCCGCATGACGCGCGGGGGCCAGCATGGCGTGGGTCGGGCGACGCGGGCTGGTGGGTGTCCGTGTGGGAGCAGCAACGACCCAGGTACCAGCACACATGTAGGCCGACGGTGCTGCTGCTGTAGCCCGGCGCCCTGGGCGCTCCCTCCCGCCACCCGCGTCACGGAAACGAAGAATGGAAGTCTTGTGAAGCGTCTGTGAAGAGGAGGCTACAGTCCGTCTGTTCCCAGGCAACTGTATGTCTTTTTAAATGGTCGCCACTGGTGTGTTATTCCCCCGCCACGCATCAGTTGGCTGGTTTCTTCTGGTCTACGGTTTGTTATGCAACGCAGTGTGACACTACGGTAGAAAATGGACTGTTATTCTTGGTTGGCGTTCGTGAGGGGGTTGCACAATGCCGACACCTGATTCTCTGGTGGCGTGACCGCATCATCTGGGAGCAGGAGTGTGACGGTGTGTCGTCTGCAGCGGCTGTGACGTGTGTCAGCGGCTGCCAGGATGTGTGTTCACAGGCCAGCGAGGGAGGCGGGTCTGGGGCCACACTCACGCTGGGGTGGCTGTGGACGCTCCTGTACGTCGGGTGGGAGAGGGACTCTTCTCCTGCCCCCCCCCCCCCCCGGTCATCACACAGTCCCAGCTACTGCAGACTACACACACACACACACACACACACACACACACACACACACGGCCCTGACACATATCCAGCCCCCACAAATGGCCCTACACATTAATTCCCTCATACAGGGCTCCCAACCCCTACACACAGTCTTCCACACGCATCACGTTTAGCTGGTACACACCTACCACTCCCCGCACTGTAACGCTTAACCTTACCTACATATCCAGCATCCTCACCTATACCCAGCACCCACAGCTATACCCAGCACCCACAGCTATACCCAGCACCCACACCTATACCCAGCACCCACACCTATACCCAGCACCCACAGCTATACCCAGCATCCACAGCTATACCCAGCACCCACAGCTATACCCAGCATCCACAGCTATACCCAGCACCCACACCTATACCCAGCACCCACAGCTATACCCAGCACCCACAGCTATCCCCACCCCGCACTCCAGATTCTCCCCACGTACCCTGCAGTACACAGCCGTCTCCAACGTTCACCAAGCTGAACGTCTTGTGATATGAAGATGTGAGGATGTTCCTGAGGGAGTGGCTGCAGGATGTGTCGTGCCTCATCTGACGGAAACACGAAAACATCTCTTTGTGATATATATATATATATATATATATATATATATATATATATATATATATATATATATATATATATATATATAATATATGTATAAAATTGCCCAGTTGTTACTTAGTGACTTATTTCGCTGGCCGGCCAGAAATTTTGCTTTAACATTGCCATCAGTTTTAGAGAAGACAATAAAATTATTGATAATCCTCTGCAGACAATTTATCCTTCCGACTGTCACCTATGCTCCATATGCTTGGTCATCCACCTTTTCGAAAGCAGACACAACAAAGGTACAGACAAACACAAAACAGAGCATCCAGAGCAATCACAGGCTGGCCAGCAGCCGCAGCCACGCACCGCTTGCACAGGGAAAGAAAGTGACCTCCATTATGGTCCCCTGCCATCATGTTTACCGCTCGGGATTGTGATCAGAGACGAACTTCCTCCCGTCATCCAGGTCACCTCATGATCACATACCAAACGTCATGTATGGGTGGAACGCTCACCCCAGCCTCCACACACACACACACACACACACACACACACACACACACACACACACACACACACACACACACGGTATGTTTTAAACAGCAGGGATTCGAACCTGGCACCATTTGCGTGATAACTAGGTACGGCGCTTACGCAAATGGTGCCAGGTTCGAATCATTGCTCTTGAAGGGCATTATTTGTGCTATGAAACCGTGTTCATATGCGCATAAGAAATATGAAATTTGCAATGAGAATATTTTTGAATGAGGATTGAAAATAGAAAACAGTTTGGGGAGTGGTTGTGAGTCGGGCAGTCACGAAGGTCCACATAAACCGACAGGTCTCATTGCCTGTCCATCACCGCACCGCTTCCCATGTGTATGTCTGTAGTAACGTCCCTGTACGTCGCTCCCCTTATTGCATAAAGGTAATTGTATTATTTCTTTATTTTCTCATTTTAGCAAATTGTGGTAAACTGGCTTGTTTGACACGAAGAAATTCAGGATTCATCTGCGGGTGGTTGCTGAGTCCTTCACATTCGCCAGATATGGAGATGTTACGTACACGCTCAACATAACGACAGTGGGAGACAGTAATGGTGTGTGATGAACGGTGATGTGATGGTGGTGTGTGTGTGTGTGTGTAGAGAGAGAGAGAGAGAGAGGGGAGCAGGAGTCTGGTCGCCCAGCTGATCGTGAAGTAAACACTGCCACGTGCTAAACCCCCCCCCCCCCCGCCCCTCCTCACCAAACGACTTACCCCTCCTCCCTCCCTCCCCTCCCCCATCTCACCACGCTGGGCCACCCCGGCACATTATCCCCCGGGGGGAAGGCCGCACCTCCCAGTATGATCGGTGGACACGGGTGGCGGTGGGCAAGTGTAGGAAGTCGATCATTAGCATCCATTTAGGAGCAGATTTTGTTGTGAAGCTGCCGTGACTACATCAAGGTGGTGTCGGGTGTGGATACTAAGGTCAGCCATTGTTCTTGTGACGTGTGTGTGTGTGTGTGTGTGTGTGTTATGATGATGGGACGTTAAGCCCCACCATCTACCACGGACTGAAGTACATGGAGGAAGTCTTTACTTGTGCGTGGTCAGCTTGAGTACACAGAAGGTGTGTGTACAAGGTAAATACCCGAGGAACCCTGTGTTGACGGAGGGACAAGTTGCTCTTAATATTGAGTCAACAGGTGAGTGTTGAGTGTGGCAGATCGTGTTGCCTGCTGGTGGTGGTGGTGTGGTGAACGAACCCGCCTGATGCCGCCCACGTCTTGCTTCCTCAAGGTCTGCAGGGGAAGGGCGTGGTGTTCCCCCTCGCCTGTAGAGTATCGAGGCGACTGTGTGTCTACGTGTATACAAAAGCGAGAACACGATAGTTTATGGCTGCAATGATTGAGGAAGAGATGGAGGAGACGTGGAGCAGCTGTGGTGCTGAGGAAGGAGAACGTGTGATGATCAGCAGTGGGGTGGGAGGGTGCGTGCGTCGGGGGAGTCACTCACTGAGGCCACGGATGTTGTCCACACAGTGAGTGTTGATCCGACGGGCGGCGACCTTGCTTGACACTGTCTTTGTTGCCAGTCCAAGGTGGACGTCAGGGCCGGCAGGGCGGTGTAACCTCTGCCACGGTCACGGAGTGTGTCAGGCTGGCGTGCAGGAGAGCGGAGGAGCTGTCTGACGAAGGTGGTCGTCTAGTGACGTCCTAGACCAGCAGGAAGGGCCATGTCTGGTGACGCCACCCTCGCAACAGCCTCACCAGGCCGCCTTTCCCTGAATACTACACGCAGTACCTTGTCTGCTGCTACTGCTGGTGGGTATGACTCGTTCACGAAGTTCCTCCCTCGCACGTGAGCCACAGCGGCCTGACATGTAGTAGTGATTTTCTAGGTCATTCAATGTGAAATTGGTGACTTGGTGGTAATGTAAAGAGTAACGCAAG
Source organism: Panulirus ornatus (assembly GCF_036320965.1). NCBI lineage: Eukaryota > Metazoa > Arthropoda > Malacostraca > Decapoda > Palinuridae > Panulirus > Panulirus ornatus. The sequence goes on from NC_092232.1 coordinate 34,612,627, forward strand.
GCTTCGTGTTACGTTATGATTAGAATGGGTAGGGTTGCTACCCGTGTGACACTGCTGGTGCTCGTGTCACCATCACCAGACCCTAGTGTTCAGGGTGTCACCATCACCAGACCCTAGTGTTCAGGGTGTCACCATCACCAGACCCTAGTGTTCAGGGTGTCACCATCACCAGACCCTAGTGTTCAGGGTGTCATCAGACCCTAGTGTTCAGGGTGTCACCATCACCAGACCCTAGTGTTCAGGGTATCACCAAGAACAGGTTCTGGTGACCTAGACACCAGCAGTTCAGCGGCCTGCTTCACTTCCTACAATGTCCGTCAGTGGTACAATGTTATCTGTCGTGGATTCCCCCCTCGAGGGCGCCGCCCTACCGCTGTGGTAACGGTCCAGGTGCGTGGTGGGGTTCACAGGTCTCCGGCCGCCACACCCCCCACACTGCTCAACACATACCACAACATCATCGACACCTAACATGATGATGGCCATAATGTGAATACAGTACTCACCTCCTGGTGAGTGTACTGGGGTACTGAGTGGCCGTGTTGCGGTGTGCTACCCACGCAGTCTGGTGTGTGTGGGAGGGAGTTCAACTTGACGCGGTGTTGTGTCACTATTACAGACGCTGGGCCACGCGTTCACCCGTGTCTTGTGTGTTGGCCTAATGCTGTACAGGTTGACCGTGATGACTGGCGGACGCTGTAATCCCGCTGGATTTGGCTGAGATGAACTGGTCATTCAAGGTATATGTCGTCAGGTTTTGCGTGGGTGTTCGTGATGGCAGGTGGCGCCGTGGCTGAACCTGGGCTCAGGGTAGCCATGAGTAATGTTGCCCAGCCAGTAGGACGCCACACATATGGTATTTGTTGTTATTCTTTGAACAGTTTACGTTCGTATATAAAAAGTAGACGAGTACGTGTTTATGTAGAGGAAATGTTGGATAATATAAACTGAACACATGTTGAATGTCATGTACGTTAGATATTGTTTACATAATGTAAACATGATATATGTGTTGTGGCACAGTGGAGGCTCTTCACATCGTCCTGGCCTCCCACACCCACGAGTGTGAGGCGAGTGTGGCGGGTGCGCGGGGCAGCCAGTGTTGTGGAGGTGGTGTGGTTAGGGACGCCCACGTGTCGGCCTCAGCTGCTGCTGCTGCTGCCAGGTGCCTCTGTCCCTCAAGGCTCCATCATCCATCTCCATTAGACGCTACACCGTCTTGCTTCGTCTGCAGTGTTTCCTTCATCTGCAGTGCCTCCTTCGTCTGCAGTGCTTCCTTCATCTGCAGTGCTTCCTTCGTCTGCAGTGCTTCCTTCATCTACAGTGCTTCCTTCATCTGCAGTGCTTCCTTCATCTGCAGTGCTTCCTTCATCTACAGTGGTTCCTTCATCTGCAGTGCCTCCTTCATCTATAGTGCTTCCTTCGTCTGCAGTGCTTCCTTCGTCTGCAGTGCTTCCTTCATCTACAGTGCTTCCTTCATCTGCAGTGCTACCTTCATCTGCAGTGCTTCCTTCATCTACAGTGGTTCCTTCATCTGCAGTGCCTCCTTCATCTATAGTGCTTCCTTCGTCTGCAGTGCTTCCTTCGTCTGCAGTGCTTCCTTCATCTACAGTGCTTCCTTCATCTGCAGTGCTTCCTTCATCTGCAGTGCTTCCTTCATCTACAGTGCTTCCTTCATCTGCAGTGCCTCCTTCATCTACAGTGCTTCCTTCGTCTGCAGTGCTTCCTTCGTCTGCAGTGCTTCCTTCATCTACAGTGCTTCCTTCATCTGCAGTGCTTCCTTCATCTGCAGTGCTTCCTTCATCTGCAGTGCTTCCTTCATCTGCAGTGCTTCCTTCAGTGACGCAGCGGATCACACTGGTCTCTGTGCACAACGTAGGGACGGTCGTGCCATGTGTACAGTGTCGTAATGCGACAGGCGCGCGAGGCGCCCCAAATCGTTTGCCTCACCGACGGTCATACACAAGATCGCTGGTGTTGTGGGGCAGCCAGACGACGGAGGGCATGATGGACGAGGGTGTATTCTTGTGTTGCTGTGGTATGTGGGACCGAGGCTGCGCTACCTCCCGTAGCAGAGAGATTTAGATTCCTTTGGAACGAGAAGTTCTTGGGACGACGAAGACTGTACATCCGTTGATATAGCCTTGAGCAGGTGGAGTCCGGGAACGCCTTTGTTATATAGATACGCATCTAAACCATGAGAGAATGAGTTGATTGTTTCCTGGTTTGGAGGTGTGTGGATGAGGAGTGTGGTGGGTGGAGGTAATTGGGTTGCCGTGACGAGGCAGTTGAGGTAATTGTGTGGTTACCACAGCCAGGCGGGGGACGTCCACTGGGTGGCCAAGACCCCGGGCCTCACACACGCTCTCCCTCTGTCTCACTTCCTTCCTCTCACGTAGTTACACATGTGCCTCTCACTTCCTTCCTCTCACGTGGTTACACATGTGCCTCTCACTTCCTTCCTCTCACGTGGTTACACATGTGCCTCTCACTTCCTCCTCTCACTTTGTTACACATGTGCCTCTCACTTCCTCCTACTTCCTCCTCTCACGTTGTTACACATGTGCCTCTCACTTCTCTCACCTCCAACTTCTTCCTCTCACTTCCTCTTACCACGTCCTTACACGTGTTCCTCTCACTTCCTTCCCCTCACCACGTCCTGACACGTGTTCCTCTCACTTCCTTCCCCTCACCACGTCCTTATACGTGTTCATCTCCCTTCCCCTCACCACGTCCTTACACGTGTTCCTCTCACTTCCTTCCCCTCACCACGTCCTTACACGTGTTCCTCTCACCTCCTTCCCCTGACAATATCTTTCCCATTGTTCCCTCTTGTGCCCAGCCCGCCCTCCTGCCGTGGGACTGGTTGAGTCTGTCACACGGAGAGAGACGGGGACACCACGTCGTCATGCCTCACTCCGTCTCTCCCGTGACCCGCACGTACATCAGCTTTGTTTACATCCTGCGCCCACTGTGTTCATCATACGCTGTGGTCCCCTCCCTCACACTTGAGCACGACGGTACGACACTTGAGCACGACGGTACGACCCTTGAGCACGACGGTACGACCCTTGAGCACGACGTTACGAACCTTGAGCACGATGGTACGACCTTTGAGCACGACAGTACGACCCTTGAGCACGACGGTACGACCCTTGAGCGCGACGCTACGACCCTTGGGTATGACATAGCGTGACCTGGAATGTCGTTGTGTGGAGTGGCCTCACATGTGCATCGTTGTGGCTGTGTCAGAGTACAAGGACGGACGGGGAGCAGCACCTGGGTAGTGTGTGGGACGTGCATGACTGCTGGGTTAAGGTCAGAGGTCACGGAATTCTTTGTGTTCACACTTTTACTTTCAGGAACAGATCTAGATACGGGTCGTGGTCTCGAGAGACTAAACCGCTTTGGACTCCCTAACCCCCGTCCAATAGAAGGAATACACCTTCACTATATATATATATATATATATATATATATATATATATATATATATATATATGAGAGAGAGAGAGAGACATCTTTATGACGATATTTTACCTTCATATATATATATATATATATTTTAGGGAGAATAAAAAGATGTTCTGGAAGGAGGTAAATAGGGTGCGGAAGACAAGGGAGCAAATGGGAACTTCAGTGAAGAGCGTAAATGGGGAGGTGATAACAAGTAGTGGTGATGTGAGAAGGAGATGGAATGAGTATTTTGAAGGTTTGTTAAATGTGTCTGATGACAGAGTGGCAGATATAGGGTGTTTGGGTCGAGGTGGTGTGCAAAGTGAGAGGGTTAGGGAAAATGATTTGGTAAACAGAGAAGAGGTAGTAAAAGCTTTGCGGAAGATGAAAGCCGGCAAGGCAGCAGGTTTGGATGGTATTGCAGTGGAATTTATTAAAAAAGGGGGTGACTGTATTGTTGACTGGTTGGTAAGGTTATTTAATGTATGTATGACTCATGGTGAGGTGCCTGAGGATTGGCGGAATGCGTGCATACTGCCATTGTACAAAGGCAAAGGGGATAAGAGTGAGTGCTCAAATTACAGAGGTATAAGTTTGTTGAGTATTCCTGGTAAATTATATGGGAGGGTATTGATTGAGAGGGTGAAGGCATGTACAGAGCATCAGATTGGGGAAGAGCAGTGTGGTTTCAGAAGTGGTAGAGGATGTGTGGATCAGGTGTTTGCTTTGAAGAATGTATGTGAGAAATACTTAGAAAAGCAAATGGATTTGTATGTAGCATTTATGGATCTGGAGAAGGCATATGATAGAGTTGATAGAGATGCTCTGTGGAAGGTATTAAGAATATATGGTGTGGGAGGCAAGTTGTTAGAAGCAGTGAAAAGTTTTTATCGAGGATGTAAGGCATGTGTACGTGTAGGAAGAGAGGAAAGTGATTGGTTCTCAGTGAATGTAGGTTTGCGGCAGGGGTGTGTGATGTCCCCATGGTTGTTTAATTTGTTTATGGATGGGGTTGTTAGGGAGGTAAATGCAAGAGTCTTGGAAAGAGGGGCAAGTATGAAGTCTGTTGTGGATGAGAGAGCTTGGGAAGTGAGTCAGTTGTTGTTCGCTGATGATACAGCGCTGGTGGCGGATTCATGTGAGAAACTGCAGAAGCTGGTGACGGAGTTTGGTAAAGTGTGTGGAAGAAGAAAGTTAAGAGTAAATGTGAATAAGAGCAAGGTTATTAGGTACAGTAGGGTTGAGGGTCAAGTCAATTGGGAGGTGAGTTTGAATGGAGAAAAACTGGAGGAAGTGAAGTGTTTTAGATATCTGGGAGTGGATCTGTCAGCGGATGGAACCATGGAAGCGGAAGTGGATCATAGGGTGGGGGAGGGGGCGAAAATTTTGGGAGCCTTGAAAAATGTGTGGAAGTCGAGAACATTATCTCGGAAAGCAAAAATGGGTATGTTTGAAGGAATAGTGGTTCCAACAATGTTGTATGGTTGCGAGGCGTGGGCTATGGATAGAGTTGTGCGCAGGAGGATGGATGTGCTGGAAATGAGATGTTTGAGGACAATGTGTGGTGTGAGGTGGTTTGATCGAGTAAGTAACGTAAGGGTAAGAGAGATGTGTGGAAATAAAAAGAGCGTGGTTGAGAGAGCAGAAGAGGGTGTTTTGAAATGGTTTGGGCACATTGAGAGAATGAGTGAGGAAAGATTGACCAAGAGGATATATGTGTCGGAGGTGGAGGGAACGAGGAGAAGAGGGAGACCAAATTGGAGGTGGAAAGATGGAGTGAAAAGGATTTTGTGTGATCGGGGCCTGAACATGCAGGAGGGTGAAAGGAGGGCAAGGAATAGAGTGAATTGGAGCGATGTGGTATACAGGGGTTGACGTGCTGTCGGTGGATTGAATCAAGGCATGTGAAGCGTCCGGGGTAAACCATGGAAAGCTGTGTAGGTATGTATATTTGCGTGTGTGGACGTGTGTATGTACATGTGTATGGGGGGGGTTGGGCCATTTCTTTCGTCTGTTTCCTTGCGCTACCTCGCAACCGCGGGAGACAGCGACGAGGTATAAAAAAAAAAAAAAAAAATATATATATATATATATATATATATATATATATATATATATATATATATATATATATATATATATATATATATATATGTGTGTGTGTGTGTGTGTGTGTGTGTGTATGTATATATGTTCCATCACGTCTCTTGCTGTCATTCGTACACCAAAGCTCATAAAATATTTTTCGCTCGCGTTGTCTTGCGAGCCACCGGGGCAGCTGACCTATATATATATATATATATATATATATATATATATATATATATATATATATATATATATATATATATATATACTGTAAAACGGATTTAAGGCACATACACCACAGTATAGTTGGTATGGCCACACGACACGTGTGACCAGGTCAACAGGTGGGTAATGAGGTGTCACATGGTTCTCGGTGTCTGGCGGTTGTGTGAGGTCATATGTGATCGAGACCTCGGCTGGTGTAGGAGAGGCGTCAGGCATCGCCCGCCGATATTGAAGGGGAGCCGCTGGCCGGGGGGGTCTGCTGCCACCCTGCATCACTGCCAGACGTGACGGATGGGCCAGTACCTTGACCGGCCGCCCTCCCTCCCTGGGCAGTGTCATCATGTGGTGTTCCGGTCCTCGCCCGGGGTGGACAGCAGGGCGGTCACTGTACACTGTTCCTCCTCCTACTGACGTAGTTATTCACACTTTGAGGATAACATGCAAGTTTCAAGATGAACTCGGTGTGGTATGGATACGCTCGGTGTATTATGGATGATACATCTGTACACTCGGTGTATTATGAATGATACATCTATACACTATGTATTATGGATGATGCATCTATACACTCGGTGTATTATGGGTGATTCATCTACACACTCGGTGTATTATGGGTAATACATCTACACACTTGGTGTAGTATGGGTAATATATCTACACTTGGTGTATTATGGGTAATACATCTACATACTCGGTGTATTTTGGGAAATACATCTACACACTCGGTGTATTATGGGTAATACATCTGCACACTCGGTGTATATGGGAAATACATCTACACGCTTGGTGTAGTATGGGTAATACATCTACACACTTGGTGTAGTATGGGTAATACATCTACACACTCGGTGTAGTATGGGTAATACATCTACACACTCGGTGTAGTATGGGTAATACATGTACACACTTGGTGTAGTATGGGTAATACATCTACACACTCGGTGTAGTATGGGTAATACATCTACACACTCGGTGTAGTATGGGTAATACATCTACACACTCGGTGTAGTATGGGTAATACATGTACACACTTGGTGTAGTATGGGTAATACATCTACACACTCGGTGTAGTATGGGTAATACATCTACACACTCGGTGTAGTATGGGTAATACATGTACACACTTGGTGTAGTGTGGGTAATACATGTACACACTTGGTGTAGTATGGGTAATTCATGTACACACTTGGTGTAGTATGGGTAATACATCTACACACTCGGTGTAGTATGGGTAATACATCTACACACTCGGTGTAGTATGGGTAATACATCTACACACTCGGTGTAGTATGGGTAATACATCTACACACTCGGTGTAGTATGGGTAATACATGTACACACTTGGTGTAGTATGGGTAATACATGTACACACTTGGTGTAGTATGGGTAATACATCTACACACTCGGTGTAGTATGGGTAATACATGTACACACTTAGTGTAGTATGGGTAATACATATACACACTTGGTGTAGTATGGGTAATACATGTACACACTTGGTGTAGTATGGGTAATACATGTACACACTTGGTGTAGTATGGGTAATACATATACACACTTGGTGTAGTATGGGTAATACATCTACACACTTGGTGTAGTGTGGGTAATACATCTACATACCCACACAGTAAAACCGAAAAATCGTTAATGATTACATTATCATTAACAGAAGAACATGGCATGGGTGGAGCATCAACCTGACGTAATTAACGAAGTGATAGTGAATCATGACGTCACAGTCCAGGCCTTGGGAGGTCATATGTTGTACATCATGGTCAACAATAACATACCAAACGTGTATGGTAAAGTGTTTGTGGAAGAATATAACCGACAATATTTAGGAAATCGTACGTTCCAGTAGGGCGCCGTGATCTGCCCTTGCTCACATGGCGAGTGTTTAAGTGACTTGATCGTATTTATATCGCGATATATTACTGTAATCTGTGGTTGGCCTGTGTGGCATAACGGGTCGATGGGTTCCATTATCTGTGGTGACGACACTGGTACAGTCGTGGTCCGTGCCTCACCCAGCGTTAAGACCTACTAATACGTCCACCATGACCTGGTGTTCACCGTCTGTCTTTCGCGTCTGTCAGCTTTTCACAGTTGAGACTTGGCATCATCGGGAACTGTTGGAACCATTTCAGTCCAGGTTGGGTGTGTTGGCCTTTGGTTCTGGGTTCGTCTGTGGTGTAGATTTTGGTCTGTTAACACCACCCACGATCCAAGATGGTCCGTTCAATTTTACTTACCCTTCTTCCGTCCTCACACTACCGGATCAGTGTGAACCGGACGTGGCATAGGATGGTCCGTGTTTGGTCTCTTGTCAATATCATATGAAAGAGGACGTGGACCACCTCGCAGGAGGATGGTCTCTGCTGCTGGGAAATAGCGCGTTCCCTCACTCTAATAGTCCCGTTCTCCCAGGCCCCTGGGCCAGTGTGACCTGTACGTGCCAGGGACCAGCCTGGCCTTAGCCTTTTACAGAATCGTGCGTGGTGACACCCCTAACCCACCCATCCACCCATCATCCAAGATGACCGCTGGTACATGGGGTAGTTTTCTCATCATGTACCCATTTCTTGAGTTCATCATGTACCCATATCATGAGTTCATCATGTACCCATATCATGAGTTCATCATGTACCCATTTCTTGAGTTCGTCATGTACCCATTTCATGAGTTCATCATGTACCCATTTCTTGAGTTCATCATGTACCCATTTCTTGAGTTCATCATGTACCCATTTCTTGAGTTCATCATGTACTCATTTCTTGAGTTCATCATGTACCCATTTCATGAGTTCGTCATGTACCCATTTCTTGAGTTCATCATGTACCCATTTCTTGAGTTCATCATGTACTCATTTCTTGAGTTCATCATGTACCCATTTCATGAGTTCGTCATGTACCCATTTCTTGAGTTCATCATGTACTCATTTCTTGAGTTCATCATGTACCCATTTCATGAGTTCATCATGTATCCATATCATGAGTTCGTCATGTACCCATTTCTTGAGTTCATCATGTACCCATTTCTTGAGTTCATCATGTACCCATTTCTTGAGTTCATCATGTACCCATATCATGAGTTCGTCATGTACCCATTTCTTGAGTTCATCATGTACCCATTTCTTGAGTTCATCATGTACTCATTTCTTGAGTTCATCATGTACCCATTTCATGAGTTCATCATGTGCCCATTTCTTGAGTTCATCATGTACTCATTTCTTGAGTTCATCATGTACCCATTTCTTGAGTTCATCATGTGCCCATTTCTTGAGTTCATCATGTACTCATTTCATGAGTTCATCATGTACCCACATCATGAGTTCGTCATGTACCCATTTCTTGAGTTTATCATGTACCCATTTCTTGAGTTCATCATGTACTCATTTCATGAGTTCATCATGTACCCATATCATGAGTTCATCATGTACCCATTTCTTGAGTTCATCATGTACTCATTTCTTGAGTTCATCATGTACCCATTTCTTGAGTTCATCATGTACCCATTTCTTGAGTTCATCATGTACCCATTTCATGAGTTCATCATGTGCCCATATCATGAATTCATCATGTACCCATTTCTTGAGTTCATCATGTACTCATTTCTTGAGTTCATCCTGTACCCATTTCATGAGTTCATCATGTGCCCATATCATGAATTCATCAGGTCAGAATGTAGCTCAAGTCTTCAGATACAGCTGAAGAAATCCCAGTCATATACTTTAAGCTCTTCGACTTTATTTATAGTTTGCCAGCCTTCGAAGATTATGCAAATGAAGCTGAATTCAAATGTTTACATAAAATTCTTCCCTGGAACCACTGGGCCGGCGTGAGACAACCTTCGTCCCTTTTCCCATTTTCTGTAGCCAGCCAAACCATCATCTAAGGTGGCTGCCGCTCTTGCTACTAATACGAATTTCTTCAAAGAACCAAAACTTTTAATTCAGATTTACCTCAAATTTCAGCCGTTCTTTTTTATTACAGATTATTGAAAATGAGATGTTTGAGGACAATATGTGGTGTGAGGTGATTTGATCAAGTAATGAAAGGGTAAGAGAGATGTGTGGAAATAAAAAGAGTGTGGTTGAGAGAGCAGAAGAGTGTGTGTTGAAATGGTTTGGTCACATGAAGAGAATGAGTGAGGAAAGATTGGCAAAGAGGATATATGTGTCAGAGGTGGAGGACACGAGAAGTGGGAGACCAAATTGGAGGTGGAAGGATAGAGTGAAAAAGATTTTGTGCGATCGGGGCCTGTGAACATGCAGGAGGGTGAAAGCCGCGCAAGGAATAGAGTGAATTGGAACGATGTAGTATACCGGGGTCGACGTAGTGTCAATGGATTGAAGCAAGGCATGTTTAGCGTCTGGGGTAAACCATGGAAAGTTTTGTGGTGTCTGGATGTGGAAAGGGAGCTGTGGTTTCGGTGCATTACACATGACAGCTAGAGACTAAGTGTGAACGAATGTGGCCTTTGTCGTCTGTTCCTGGCACTACCTCGCTGGGGGGTGGGATGCTATTTTCGTGTGTGGCACGGTGGCGACGGGAATGGATAAAGGCTGCAAGTATGAATATGTACATGTGTATATATGTATATGTCTGTGTATGTATACGTTGGAATGTATACGTATGTATGTGGGCGTTTATGTATGTACATGTGTATGTGGGTGGGTTGGGTCATTCCTCGTCTGTTTCCTTGCGCTGCCTCGCTAACGTGGGAGACGGCGGTCAAGTATAGTAAAGGAATAATGAATTATATATATATTCCAGTCAAAGGTAAAGCTCTTGACACATATATTCTCCAGTATGCAAATTGGTCATATTTTCGCTAAAAACCACGTCATAATTTGGCATGTTATATATCTGAGCTGTGTGAGTGATGCAGGGTCATGCCAACCTCTGGGATATAATTAGTCGTTGTCCCGCTGTGAGCATGGCGTGGTGGGCGTCCTGCAGGGGAGCAGGTGGGGTTATTCTGGTGGTGGTGGAGGGCGTGGATCAGGAGGGAGGGAGGGAGGGATGTATTTAGCATAGGGTGGAGGGCAGCGGGCCCGACCCCTCCTCTCTGTAGACTTGATAGTTATAAATGTTGTCACGTGTCTCTCCTGCCTACGTTGTGGCCCCCGCCTGTCACCCCACTGCTGGGAGACCCTTGGGTCACGACGGTACGATACCTGGGGCACGGTGGTACGATACCTGGTGCACGATGTTACGGTACCTGGGGCACGGTGGTACGATACCTGGGGCACGGTGGTACGATACCTGGGGCACGACGGTACGATACCTGGGGCACGACGGTACGATACCTGGGGCACGGCGGTACGATACCTGGGGCACGACGGTACGATACCTGGGTCACAACGGTACGATACCTGAGGCACGGCGGTACGATACCTGGGGCACGGCGGTACGATACCTGGGGCACGGTGTTACGATACCTGGGGCACGGTGGTACGACACCTGGGGCACGGTGGTACGATACCTGGGGCACGGTGGTACGACACCTGGAGCGCAACGGTACGATAGCTTGAGTACCAGGGTACAATTCTTTACGTACGGCGGTACGATAACTTGAGTACGAGGGTACGTTTCTCTAGGTACGACGATACGATACTGAAGTAAGTACTACGGTACGATATCTTGAGCACGACGGTGCGATGGTCCATAAGCACTTATGGTACGATGATAGAACCCTTGCGTGCGGCGGTACGATAACTTCTGCACGGTTAGGATTCTTGCGTACGACAACACAACCCTTCACCACGACGGTACGACGCATTAGCACAACAATACGACCCTTGGGTATGATAGCCAGGCCATCATGCTCACGGGTCGTACCGTCATGTTCAGTGATCGTACCGTCATGTTCAGTGGTCGTACCGTCATGTTCAGTGGTCGTACCGTCATGTTCAGTGGTCGTACCGTCATGTTCAGTGATCGTACCGTCATGTTCAGTGATCGTACCGTCATGTTCAGTGATCGTACCGTCATGTTCAGTGGTCGTACCGTCATGTTCAGTGATCGTACCGTCATGTTCAGTGATCGTACCGTCATGTTCAGTGATCGTACCGTCATGTTCAGTGGTCGTACCGTCATGTTCAGTGATCGTACCGTCATGTTCAGTGATCGCACCGTCATGTTCAGTGATCGTACCGTCATGTTCAGTGGTCGTACCGTCATGTTCAGTGGTCGTACCGTCATGTTCAGTGATCGTACCGTCATGTTCAGTGATCGTACCGTCATGTTCAGTGATCGTACCGTCATGTTCAGTGGTCGTACCGTCATGTTCAGTGATCGTACCGTCATGTTCAGTGGTCGTACCGTCATGTTCAGTGATCGTACCGTCATGTTCAGTGGTCGTACCGTCATGTTCAGTGATCGTACCGTCATGTTCAGTGATCGTACCGTCATGTTCAGTGTCGTACCGTCATGTCCACGAATTAGGGAGGATTGAATGTTCCTCAGTCACTCACCACTGATCAGTGTTACTCAGTCACTCGCCACTGATCAGTGTTACTCAGTCACTCACCACTGATCAGTGTTACTCAGTCACTCGCCACTGATCAGTGTTACTCAGTCACTCACCACTGATCAGTGTTACTCAGTCACTCACCACTGATCAGTGTTACTCAGTCACTCACCACTGATCAGTGTTACTCAGTCACTCACCACTGATCAGTGTTACTCAGTCACTCGCCACTGATCAGTGTTCCTCAGTCACTCGCCACTGATCAGTGTTACTCAGTCACTCACCACTGATCAATGTTCCTCAGTCACTCACCACTGATCAATGTTCCTCAGTCACTCACCACTGATCAGTGTTACTCAGTCACTCACCACTGATCAATGTTCCTCAGTCACTCACCACTGATCAGTGTTACTCAGTCACTCACCACTGATCAGTGTTACTCAGTCACTCACCACTGATCAGTGTTACTCAGTCACTCGCCACTGATCAGTGTTACTCTGTCACTCGCCACTGATCAGTGTTACTCAGTCACTCACCGCTGATCAGTGTTACTCAGTCACTCACCACTGATCAGTGTTACTCAGTCACTCGCCACTGATCAGTGTTACTCAGTCACTCACCACTGATCAGTGTTACTCAGTCACTCACCACTGATCAGTGTTACTCAGTCACTCACCACTGATCAGTGTTACTCAGTCACTCGCCACTGATCAGTGTTACTCAGTCACTCACCACTGATCAGTGTTACTCAGTCACTCGCCACTGATCAGTGTTACTCAGTCACTCGCCACTGATCAGTGTTACTCAGTCACTCACCACTGATCAGTGTTACTCAGTCACTCGCCACTGATCAGTGTTACTCAGTCACTCGCCACTGATCAGTGTTACTCAGTCACTCACCACTGATCAGTGTTACTCAGTCACTCGCCACTGATCAGTGTTACTCAGTCACTCACCACTGATCAGTGTTACTCAGTCACTCGCCACTGATCAGTGTTACTCAGTCACTCACCACTGATCAGTGTTACTCAGTCACTCACCACTGATCAGTGTTACTCAGTCACTCACCACTGATCAGTGTTCTTCAGTCACTCACCACTGATCAGTGTTCTTCAGTCACTCGCCACTGATCAGTGTTACTCAGTCACTCACCACTGATCAGTGTTACTCAGTCACTCACCACTGATCAGTGTTACTCAGTCACTCGCCACTGATCAGTGTTCCTCAGTCACTCGCCACTGATCAGTGTTACTCAGTCACTCACCACTGATCAGTGTTACTCAGTCACTCACCACTGATCAGTGTTCTTCAGTCACTCACCACTGATCAGTGTTCTTCAGTCACTCGCCACTGATCAGTGTTACTCAGTCACTCACCACTGATCAGTGTTACTCAGTCACTCACCACTGATCAGTGTTCTTCAGTCACTCGCCACTGATCAGTGTTCCTCAGTCACTCACCACTGATCAGTGTTACTCAGTCACTCACCACTGATCAGTGTTACTCAGTCACTCACCACTGATCAGTGTTCCTCAGTCACTCGCCACTGATCAGTGTTACTCAGTCACTCACCACTGATCAGTGTTCCTCAGTCACTCGCCACTGATCAGTGTTACTCAGTCACTCACCACTGATCAATGTTACTTAGTCACTCACCACTGATCAGTGTTCCTCAGTCACCCACCACTGATCAGTGTTCCTCAGTCACTCGCCACTGATCAGTGTTACTCAGTCACTCACCACTGATCAATGTTACTCAGTCACTCACCACTGATCAATGTTACTCAGTCACTCGCCACTGATCCAAGGGTCGACCATATGATCGTGACGTCACGGAGTACATGTCTGACGTAGTTGATACAAAAGTGATGAGGACTTGTATGTTGCCGAGATGGTCGCCACGAGGTAGTCAGGGGAGGTCAGCCATATGAGGACGTGGTTGTCACGTGACGGGTCAGGACATGGTTGTCCCATAACGGGTGAGGACGTGGGAGATAGTGACCCTCACCAGTCGTCATCTTCCCCAGCCTCCAGCAGACGTGGTGAACAGGAGCTGGTACCGGCACAACAAGGCGTGGGTGGAGGCGTCTCCCAATACTCACTATTGTCTCTCGTTTCGTCTTCACCCTCATGGCTCCTTTCACCCGTGGCGGGGCGGGGCGGGGGAGTGATGCCAGTGGGGCAAGAGACAAGGGGAGATGAGAGACTGTCAGACCCTGGGAAGACGACGAGTCAGCCACACCACACGCTCAGGTGTACACATGACCACCAGCAGGTGAGGAGTGAGATGAACTCGGGTATTCATTGAAGATGAACGACCTAAAAACACGTCTCCTTAAACAGTTCTGCTGCCCTCACGTTCGTCCTATACACAGGCGTTCAGAGAGGGGCCCACATTGAGAGCGGGCTGCCCCTGCACTCAGTCTTCAGGGAAGAAATGCACGACACGTCTCGCACGAACGTCAAAAACAGTCCGGAATTCCCCAGAGCCATCCATCGCCAGCGTTTGAGACTGACCCACGTCGCCCCGGCACACTGGCGTAGCATAGCATCAAACATCCAGCCAGTCAGCTGGCAGCGTTTACATGGCACATCATTGTTATCTTGGCAGAAGCATTGGCCACATGTGACCGAGGTGGCATAACACAGAAAACACTTCACGTGCGAACAGCAGGAAGGATTGCAAGATGGATAAAGGATTTTTAACAGATTTGTACACGTAGTTGTAAACCCTGTCATCTCCAGTGTCGCCACTCCCCCAAGGAGGCGTCCTTGTGCCCCTCCTGTTCCTCGTCCTTATATCTGATAGTGAAGTAAACACGAGCCACGGGTTCGTATCATCCGTTGCTGATGATGATGGGATGATGATGATGATGATGATGATGATGGGATGATGATGATGATAATGATGATGGGATGATGATGATGATGATGATGGGATGATGATGATGAAAATTTCCTCAGTCAGTAGAGGACACGAGAAAACTGCAGATGTAAATAATGTGGACTGTGGGTAGGGTGGTAGTGTTGACCTGGAATGTGGGGAGGTTCTTATTGTTGACCCAGAACGTTGCATGACCTGGTATGTGGGTAGACTGATAGTGTGGACCTGTCGTAATGTTGCTTCACCATCTCATTGTTCTCCCCGGCCTTGTGACGACATCTTTAATGGGTGGTTGGCTACTGATGCGTGATGGTCTGGTACACACACTTGTGGTGATCGTTAAGGAGGCGTGTGAGACGTGAGGTGTTGCTCTGTGACCTGGGGGAAAGTCGGGGGGGACAGCAACAGCATTTATTTCGTCAGGGAACATCACATCACATGTTAGATTTGTATAGTACACTGTAATGGTTATAAGAATTTTGTTCGTAGTTATATATATATATATATATATATATATATATATATATATATATATATATATAGATAGATAGATAGATAGATAGATAGATAGATAGATAGATAGATATATCAACAGGTCACAGTGGTGCGCGTGATCTATATTATATGCACATAACCACGAGGAAAATGAAACACGATAAGTTCCCAAGTGCACTTTTGTGTACTGATCACATCATCATGGGAGACACAAGAATGAGATAAGAAGACGTACAACTGTCAGTTGATATAGCAGTGGCGTCTTAGCTACGTCTCTTCCTATTATGGCTGGTGGTCAGTTGTCTGAGGTTGGTATGGCGTTCGTCCATGCTTGGTTGGTATATATTCTCTTTATTCCCACGACACACTGGATGCACGCAGGTCGTCGGCCGCGAAAATAAGCTGGCGTCCGAATGAGATTGGCGGGAGGGGCGTCCCCCACTGTGGTAGTCACGAGTGAAAGGGTGACCCTAGGTGGTGCTTGGCCCTCCCCTCACCCACGCCTCCTCCCGTTCCCCCCACCTGCCCAGCCTCCAGCAGTTACCCTTCACGGCACACAGATGCGCCTCTCCTGCCGTCGCCACGAAGCCCCTCCTCCCCCAACATCCCGAGACGAGAAGAGTAATTGTCATTGTGGCAGGAGGCGAAGGACCGCCCTAACGTGCCGACCAGATCGATGTCTGTGTGGGCTGGCAAAAACGACTCCATTGTTTCCTGTAGGAGATTGACGCTCCGGTGTGTGTGCCCGGCCCCCCCGCCCGCGAGCAGGACGCCTGTGCTTGTGATGATGGGACGTGGCTAACACCCTCGGCTGCAGCGCGGGACAAAGGCGTTGTGCAGGCAGGGGGAGGGGAAGGCCTCTTGATGAGGGCGGGGGGAGTGAGGTGTTGATGAAGAGTGCAGCCCCGCGCGCGCGTGGAGGGAGGGAGGCTGTCTGTGTTGGTGGCGGAGACGACCCCCTCTCCGCTTTTGTCAGCGTCGGGGAAATAAACTGTGAAGCTCAACAACAGCAGCCAGGGGAAATGTGACGTGCGACTTTATAATGGGGAAGGAGGATGAGAGAGAGAGAGAGAGAGAGAGAGAGAGAGAGAGAGAGAGAGAGAGAGAGAGAGAGAGAGAGAGAGAGAGAGAGAGGCGTAGCGACGGGTATGGCGGAACATGAAGGTCCCAGCGGGAGGAGGAGAGGAAAAGGTAGATTACATAGCGATGTTGTCAGGGGAACACTTGGGCCCGTGATCGAGGCGACGGTCGTGGGGGAAGTGTTGGTGAGGTCACACCAATGCTGGCAGTGGGGCAGTGTTCTCTGTGGGGTACGTAGAGACCAGTGGCATGGGGCAGAGTCCAGTGGCATGTGTCATGGGGCAGGAAGGTGGTCTCTTTTCGTAGACAACCGGAGCACAGGTAGTGGAACAGTTGGATCACAGGTAGTGGTGGAACAGTTGGAGCACAGGTAGTGTGCAACTGGAGCACAGGGAGTGGTGCAACTGGAGCATAGGTAGTTGTACAACTGGAACAGCAGCACCAGAGTGGCGCCACAGGCCAGATACGAACTGTAGTGAAGATATTACAGAAAGCAAGAGGAAGGGGCACAGAAATGTGTGGGGTAGGTGATTGGGGGAAGATGGGACGTGAGGGGTGATGGGAGGGGAAGATGGCACGTGAGTGGTGATGGGAGGGGAAGATGGGACGTGAGGGGTGATGGGAGGGGAAGATGGCACGTGAGTGGTGATAGGAGGGAAAGATGGGACGTGAGTGGTGATGGGAGGGGAGGATGGGACGTGAGTGGCAATGGGAGAGGAAGATGGGACGTGAGTGGTGATGGGAGGGGAAGATAGAACGTTAGTGGTGATGGGAGGGGAAGATGGGACGTGAGTGGTGATGGGAGGGGAAGATGGAACGTGAGTGGTGATGGGAGGGGAAGATGGGACGTGAGTGGTGATGGGAGGGGAAGATGGAACGTGAGTGGTGATGGGAGGGGAAGATGGAACGTGAGGGGTGATGGGAGGGGAAGATGGGACGTGAGTGGTGATGGGAGGGGAAGATGGGACGTGAGTGGTGATGGGAGGGGAGGATGGGACGTGAGTGGTGATGGGAGGGGAAGATGGGACGTGAGTGGTGATGGGAGGGGAAGATGGGACGTGAGTGGTGATGGGAGGGGAAGATGGAACGTGAGTGGTGATGGGAGGGGAAGATGGGACGTGAGTGGCGATAGGAGGGGAAGATGGGACGTGAGCGGTGATGGGAGGGGAAGATAGAGCGTTAGTGGTGATGGGAGGGGAAGATGGGACGTGAGTGGCGATGGGAGGGAAAGATGGGGCGTGAGTGGTGATGGGAGGGGAAGCTGGGACGTGAGTGGTGATGGGAGAGGAAGATGGAACGTGAGTGGTGATGGAAGGGGAAGATGGGACGTGAGTGGCGATAGGAGGGGAAGATGGGACGTGAGCGGTGATGGGAGGGGGAGATGGGGCGTGAGTGGCGATGGGAGGGAAAGATGGGGCGTGAGTGGTGATGGGAGGGGAAGCTGGGACGTGAGTGGTGATGGGAGAGGAAGATGGAACGTGAGTGGTGATGGGAGGGGAAGATGGGACGTGAGTGGTGATGGGAGGGGAAGATGGGACGTGAGCGGTGATGGGAGGGGGAGATGGGGCGTGAGTGGCGATGGGAGGGAAAGATGGGGCGTGAGTGGTGATGGGAGGGGAAGCTGGGACGTGAGTGGTGATGGGAGAGGAAGATGGAACGTGAGTGGTGATGGGAGGGGAAGATGGGACGTGAGTGGTGATGGGAGGGGAAGTTGGAACGTGAGTGGCAATGGGAGGGGAAGATGGCACGTGAGTGGTGATGGGATGGGAAGATGGGACGTGAGTGGAGTATAAGACTTTGGGAGGGGGGAGTGGAGGATGACACTGTGAACCATGAACACAGAAAATGTGGAGAGAGTTGACGACTGGTCTGGCAGATCGTGTTGTTCATTGGTCAGCTGGTGGAGGGTGTGAGTGGTCGTGTTGACGGTGGTGTGGTGCTGACGCCAGCCTCCAACACAGGGTCGCCTTCCCCCGGGGCTGATGTCTCCTCCCGTGGCACCACACGGGAGGCAGGCGGAGCTCGCGGGGTTAAAGTGAGGAGAGGATAAGTCTTTGGGTGCGTGAGATGGCGTCTGTCTTTTCCCTGCTCGTGTGTGTGTGTGTGTGTGTGTGTGTGTGTGTATGTGTGTGTGTGTGTGTGTGTGTGTGTGTGTCTGAGGCTCACCACAACATGAATGAAGGTCAAAGGTGAGGGGGAGACAATGATGGCCGTCGCCACCACGGTAAACATTGTTCTTTCCGCCATTATGTGCTGAGGAGGAGCGCTTTTGTTGCCGATAACGAGCGGTCTCACGTGTGAGGGCCGGCCAACCCTGCCTGGAGGAGAGGGGCAGCAGGAGTCGGGGGTAACAAGACTGACGGAGGGAAGGTCCTCCACCACAGTCCAGGCAAGACAGGATGTAGATCATGCAGGTATCATGTGACCTACTGGCCCATAGCAAGGTCACCTGGTGAAGGAATGTGTGTACAACTCTTCATTCCCACTTGTATCTGGTGTAGTG
This sequence comes from Panulirus ornatus, assembly GCF_036320965.1. Lineage (NCBI taxonomy): Eukaryota > Metazoa > Arthropoda > Malacostraca > Decapoda > Palinuridae > Panulirus > Panulirus ornatus. The sequence continues at coordinate 34,631,832 of NC_092232.1, forward strand.
TAACTGTGGACGTGAATGACCAGTCACGTATGACCGTGTTAGTCTAGATGCCAACAACAGGTGACATTATCCATGTGTTCATTGACCCCAGGTGGTCAAGTGTCGCCTGGTAATTATGTGAAGTCTACTTCCATGGCTTCCACCCATTGTCTCCGTGACCAGAACTCTTCTGGACTTACTGTGTCTGCATCATTGCTGTGAAGTATTGTGAATATTTTCAAGATTATATATGTTCACTTCAGAACCTTCTCTTGGTTACTATAAAAGCTTGCCTCAACTGGCGTGTTTCATGTAGTGTGGGTACCAATATTATTGTCCTCTGCTGAGGTGTATCAGACGTGTGCTGGTGGCTTGGAAACCCAGGATACCAGACTTGAACCAACCACTGAAGATGTAATATTGCCAGCAGTATAAACTTATCCCCCCCTCACTGTAGTGTGTGATGTGTTGATGGTCAGGTTAATCTTGCGACCTTACACTGTGTGGTGTAGATTGGACGTTCCGGACACAAGATGGATGTGAGTGTGTGCAATAAATGTAGCCAAAGGTGATCAAGTGGGTCAGTTAGAGAGATGGTAGGATACTTCCCTCCATGTGTCACATGTTTACCCTCAGCAGAGCTTGGTGTATATGGTGTGAGGACAACCACTAGCGCTTACCTGCGTCTGACCATGTTCCCCCAGCATGTGGGAACTTCCCACCACCTCTGACCTGTAGCAGTAGACGAAGGTGGAACTTCCCACCACCTCTAACCTGTAGTAGTAGACGAAGGTGGAACTTCCCACCACCTCTAACCTGTAGCAGTAGACGAAGGTGGAACTTCCCACCTCCTCAAACCTGTAGCAGTAGACGAAGGTGGATGACTGACAGATGCTGTAAACACCTGAAGTTGTAAGGTAGTAGATATTGCAGAGGTCAGCAGTGATAGGGTTGTGGTGCACGTATGAATGTATTGTGTATTCACATCACACTGTGCCTCCACACCAACAGTTGCCTCAACTTAGGAAACTAATGTGTTTTCCAAATATGTTCTCAAGAGTCTTAGGGTATTCACGGTGCCTCTTCAACGTAGTAAAATAGTGGGTGTGACAACTTTAAGCCATATGTTATTTTAAAGGAGAGCATCATAGCATAGAAAACGAGTTTGTCATTGAATATAGAATTCACACACACACACACACACACACACACACACACACACACACACACACACACACACACACACACACACACACTCACACACACACACACACACACACACACACTCACACACACACACACACACACACACACATTCTGGGTCTCTGTATTTAAATGTAAACTCCTCACAGTTATTTCTGGACCAGAGCAAACAGGAAAAGTTAGAGAAGTTGTTCATGCTGATGACAGCTTTGGTCAGAGTGAGGGAGGAGTATGTGGGTGGTGTAGTGGTGTGGAGCGAGGCAGCTGCCACGCGCACTCTGCTGCACACGTCTGGTGCCAGGAGCAGCAGTACTCCCTCACAACCACCCGACCTACTGATACAGACACAGTATACAAATGAAGAATGTACGAATGTGTATTTAAGGAGGACGAATATCTCATTACACATCACATTCCCCAGCAGAAGAAATTCAGATATACTCTTATGAATTCGTTATTCAAATCTCATCTTTCTCTGTTCTCCTTTTGTGTTTATATTTCACAATAGGGGAGAGAGAGAGAGAGAGAGAGAGAGAGAGAGAGAGAGAGAGAGAACTTTTAATACGCCACGAACGTTCATAGTGTTTTAATTGATATGAAACTTTCGTTCGTGAGTTCATTCGTGTTTCTCAGGTGTGTGCCACTCGTTATCGCGAAGTGCAGCTGCTTCACCACCAGGACGAGAGCTCACTGTGCTTTGTGGTGGGTTATCAACGCAAGGATAATTGTGATTATCAAGAAGTCAGTTATGTGGGTAATATATATATATCTGAATATTTGTAGAAGGCGACTAAAAGGGGAGGGAGCGGGGGGGCTGGAAATCCTCCCCTCTCCTTTTTTTTTTTTTTTAATTTTCCAAAAGAAGGAACAGAGAAGGGGGCCAGGTGAAGATATACCATCAAAGGCCCAGTCCTCTGTTCTTAACGCTACCCCGCTAACGCGGGAAATGGCGAATAGTTTGAAAGAAAGAAAGAAATATACTGGAATGGATGAAGGCAGCAAGTATGGAGGTGTACATGTGTATATATCATGTATATGTCTGTGTATGTATATGATGTATACGTTGAAATGTATATGTATGTATATGTGCGGGTGTGGGCGTTTATGTATATACATGTATATGTGGGTGAGTTGGACCATTCTTCGTCTGTTTCCTTGCGCTATCTCGCTAACGCGGGAGACGGCGGTTAAGTATAATATATATATATATATATATATATATATATATATATATATATATATATATATATATATATATATATATATATATATCGTATAGCAACAGTCAGGACCTCCCAGCAGGGCATCGCGCTCCATCGCCACTCCATCGTCTTCTCTTTGAGGTCTCCCTTCTCGCTTGGGTTGCTGTCGTAATGATCCTGTTTACGCTCAGGCTGGGGCCAGTAAGCAGGCTGGGGGGGGGGGGAGAGAGAGAGAGAGAGAGAGAGAGAGAGAGAGAGAGAGAGAGAGAGAGAGAGAGAGAGAGAGAGAGAGAGAGAGAGAGACAGCTGGGGCAGCAGCAGCAGCGGCGGCGGCGGCCCGAGGGAGGCGCAGCAAGAGACAGTGTCAGGTCCGAGTGAAGGGTGGAGGAAGATCACAGGCCCCACCGTCCCTTGTGAGGGATCGCTGGGGTGAGGCGGGTCGTGAGTGGTGAGGTGTGTCGGGTTGGCTGGGTAGATCAGGTGGTCCGTGGTGGGTACGGCACATTCCAGGCCTGCCTCTCTCTACAGGGGCGCCTGGTGGTGGTGTCACTTGGTCACCAACTGTTGCTGCCAATTACCGTTAACGGTATGTGGTCGGCCGGTACTGTGGTGTGCCGCCACTCATGGTTGGAGCTGCCGTCTGTTGCTCCCCTCCTCCCTCTCTGTCGTGGGATTTAACCCCTTGACCACCTGGATATGATTCTTCACCACGACGCTACGACCTTGGGTTACGATGACCTATACGTATGAGGGTCAGGTCATCATACCCCACATTTTCTGAACCTGTTGAGCGTAAAGAAGGACACTGTATTAGCGCATGTCCCAAAATCAGTGATGTTAGACCTCAAGACTCACTGTTTCGAGAGCTTTGTGATGACTATATTGATGGTAACATCCTTGATGACATGTGGACACTATATCCAAAATTTGCCAGTTTAAGCACGTTCGCTAACTGGAATGACCCGTGGGTGATGTATGTACCCTGACCTCCCCCTTTCTTTTATGTTGGAGGCGCCTGTCACAAACGGACGTCCACATCAAGGCCGGGTCTCAGTTGAGATATAGAGACGTTAATGAAGGGGGGAAGAAGGTAAGGGAAAGTATTGAAAACCTGTCTTTTGAAATGTGTCAGGTCATAGTTACTGGAAAAAGATGAGAAGGTAGAGAGTTCCAAAGCTTCGACGTTTAGGAGAAGAAGCAGATATCAAAACGGCCCACCGTTGAGTTGCCAACGGCCACACAGTAATCATATGACGCAGCAGCTTGCCGAGTATTGTGTGGTCTAGCTAGTGGTGGGGGCACACAAGCAGCCAGCTCTCGGGATGAAAAAAAAACCAAAGTGATACGGAAAGAAGAGAGAAAGTGAACCAACATTGCGGCGTGGGATAAGGGGGTGAAATTTGAAAGTTAGCCTGGGACAGTTTATAAGCCTGACCACATTCAACTTTACTTTGTCAAGTAAGGATGCAGAGCTAGAACCACCACTCCATTCAAGGACGGATCATTCCTTTGTATAAACGGAGCAACTGATCCAAAGAAAAGAAATTCCATCTAAACAGGACACCCAGTTTCATGGAGGCAGACTAAGCTGTTTCGAGAATGGAGTGGACGTTTCATATTGCTATCACTGTTCACGACTTTACGCTACAGTGTGTTCAGTTTCAAATACACACCTTAGTGTATATATAATTTGTTTGTGTATTTAACGAGATGATATATTTATCACGTAATTTAGTTTGGCCTTACATTACACAAACGAAATTATGTTGGTGTCTCCCTCACATGCTGTCGTGTTGGTCTACATCACGTATTTGATATATCCTGGACCTCCCTCTCTCTCTCTCTCTCTCTCTCTCTGGTAAGAGGTGGAGACCCGTGTTGGCCCATGAGACTCACATGGGCCCACATTTCACCCTCGTGTGACGATGTGTCGTATCTACTGTACGCTCTGTGCTTGCCTCCATCTACACCCTTCCCTCATACTATCACTGAAATACAGAGTTTGAACTATATGTGGCTCCGTTGTGCTCCAGGTTAACTATGTATATGTGGCTCCGTTGTGCTCCAGGTTAACTATGTATATGTGGCTCCGTTGTGCTCCAGGTTAACTATGTATATGTGGCTCCGTTGTGCTCCAGGTTAACTATGTATATGTGGCTCCGTTGTGTTACAGGTTAACTATGTATATGTGGCTCCGTTGTGTTCCAGGTTAACTATGTATATGTGGCTCCGTTGTGTTCCAGGTTAACTATGTATATGTGGCTCCGTTGTGTTCCAGGTTAACTATGTATATGTGGCTCCGTTGTGCTCCAGGTTAACTATGTATATGTGGCTCCGTTGTGTTCCAGGTTAACTATGTATATGTGGCTCCGTTGTGTTCCAGGTTAACTATGTATATGTGGCTCCGTTGTGTTCCAGGGTAACTATGTATATGTGGCTCCGTTGTGTTCCAGGTTAACTATGTATATGTGGCTCCGTTGTGTTCCAGGTTAACTATGTATATGTGGCTCCGTTGTGTTCCAGGTTAACTATGTATATGTGGCTCCGTTGTGTTCCAGGTTAACTATGTATATGTGGCTCCGTTGTGTTCCAGGTTAACTATGTATATGTGGCTCCGTTGTGTTCCAGGTTAACTATGTATATGTGGCTCCGTTGTGTTCCAGGTTAACTATGTATATGTGGCTCCGTTGTGTTCCAGGTTAACTATGTATATGTGGCTCCGTTGTGTTCCAGGTTAACTATGTATATGTGGCTCCGTTGTGTTCCAGGTTAACTATGTATATGTGGCTCCGTTGTGTTCCAGGTTAACTATGTATATGTGGCTCCGTTGTGCTCCAGGTTAACTATGTATATGTGGCTCCGTTGTGTTCCAGGTTAACTATGTATATGTGGCTCCGTTGTGTTCCAGGTTAACTATGTATATGTGGCTCCGTTGTGTTCCAGGTTAACTATGTATATGTGGCTCCGTTGTGCTCCAGGTTAACTATGTATATGTGGCTCCGTTGTGTTCCAGGTTAACTATGTATATGTGGCTCCGTTGTGTTCCAGGTTAACTATGTATATGTGGCTCCGTTGTGCTCCAGGTTAACTATGTATATGTGGCTCCGTTGTGCTCCAGGTTAACTATGTATATGTGGCTCCGTTGTGTTCCAGGTTAACTATGTATATGTGGCTCCGTTGTGTTCCAGGTTAACTATGTATATGTGGCTCCGTTGTGCTCCAGGTTAACTATGTATATGTGGCTCCGTTGTGCTCCAGGTTAACTATGTATATGTGGCTCCGTTGTGCTCCAGGTTAACTATGTATATGTGGCTCCGTTGTGCTCCAGGTTAACTATGTATATGTGGCTCCGTTGTGTTCCAGGTTAACTATGTATATGTGGCTCCGTTGTGTTCCAGGTTAACTATGTATATGTGGCTCCGTTGTGCTCCAGGTTAACTATGTATATGTGGCTCCGTTGTGTTCCAGGTTAACCACCGTCATGGTTGGTCGTGGGTGAGAGAGCGTGAGTGATGATTCGTGTCAATACAGTGTCATGTTGGGGCCGTGGTCGTCACTGTGAGGGTGTTCTGTGTTGTGCTGTTGGATCATTGATGTGCAGGTGTGTGTGTGTGTGTGTGTGTGTGTGTGTGTGTGTGTTAGTCAGATAATCCTGTACGTAATGGCTATGTGCTGCGTCCATGTAGTGTCTGCTCCCCAACTTTCGTTTCCAGGTGGATCTTACTCATTCGTACATGACAGGTATTACCAAGTTCACTTTTAATCTCGGGATGATTTAGTCTCGAAGAATTATCACTCACGGCCCCACGACCCTTCCGTGTGATGGAGTGACCTTTGACCTTATCCTTGAGGGTCAGGTCAGTGCCAGGCTCTGGTAACCAGGGGTCGTACCGTCAAGTTCGAGGACCACACACAGGTTAGGGCAAGACTCATGTGGCGGTGGCCTGCATGTGGTTATGATGACTCCGTTGGGGTCGTAGGTCAGGTGATGGTGTTGGGGTCGTAGGTCAGATAGTGGTGTTGGGGTCGTAGGTCAGGTGATGGTGTTGGGGTCGTAGGTCAGGTGATGGTGTTGGGGTCGTAGGTCAGGTGATGGTGTTGGGGTCGTAGGTCAGGTGCTGGTGTTGGGGTCGTAGGTCAGGTGATGGTGTTGGGGTCGTAGGTCAGGTGATGGTGTTGGGGTCGTAGGTCAGGTGGTGGTGTTGGGGTCGTAGGTCAGGTGATGGTGTTGGGGTCGTAGGTCAGGTGATGGTGTTGGGGTCGTAGGTCAGGTGATGGTGTTGGGGTCGTAGGTCAGGTGGTGGTGTTGGGGTCGTAGGTCAGGTGATGGTGTTGGGGTCGTAGGTCAGGTGATGGTGTTGGGGTTGTAGGTCAGGTGATGGTGTTGGGGTTGTAGGTCAGGTGATGGTGTTGGGGTCGTAGGTCAGGTGATGGTGTTGGGGTCGTAGGTCAGGTACGTGTGTGGTGGTGGTGGTGGTGATGGTGGCGTACGTCACCACATGTTCCACATGTCTCCACCTCACCTCACACCAACTCCCCAGGTCATTGCTGGGAATTTTTACTCCCAATGATTTGCCTTTTTTTTTTTTTTTTGAGACTTCCTTGTTAAGCATAGCCTCATACACTGCTTGACCTGGTCATTATGTACGACCACCTGAACGAGCAAGGAAACCCTGGCCTATATTGACGAGCTACGACACTCTGTTAATTACTGTAGTCAGGATTCTCCACCTTGGGAGTTTGGTTAATTTTTTTTCCATTTTCTGTCAAGGACGGAGAGTTGAGAGAGGAATGTATCAACCACAGTAGATGGTGGTCAAGCTGTTCATAATGTAGCCAGGGAATGACCAGTATTTAGGGTTCGATCCTCACGCAGCAAGCAGGAGGTCCCCAGACCTACACCAACATAACACTGGGCTACACAGATGACCAGCCATGATACACGCAGCTGAATGGTTCTTAAGATATATATATATATATATATATATATATATATATATATATATATATATATATATATATATATATATATATATATATATCCCTGGGGATAGGGGTTTAAGAATACTTCCCACGTATTCCCTGCGTGTCGTAGAAGGCGACTAAAAGGGGAGGGAGCGGGGGGCTGGAATTCCTCCCCTCTCGTTTTTTTTTTTTAAATTTTCCAAAAGAAGGAACAGAGGGGGCCAGGTGAGGATATTCCAAAAAAGGCCCAGTCCTCTGTTCTTAGCGCTACCTCGCTAATGCGGGAAATGGCGAATAGTTAAAAAAAAAAAAAAAAAAAAAAAAAATATATATATATATATATATATATATATATATATATATATATATATATATATATATATATAGTCAGAACAATGATTATATATATATATATATATATATATATATATATATATATATATATATATATATATATATATTTTTTTTTTTTTTTTTTCATACTATTCGCTATTTCCCGCGATAGCGAGGTAGCGTTAAGAACAGAGGACTGGGCCTTTGAGGGAATATCCTCACCTGGCCCTCTTCTCTGTTCCTTCTTTTGGAAAAAAAAATATATATAAGATATATATATATATATATATATATATATATATATATATATATATATATATATATATATATATATATATAATCATATATATATATATATATATATATATATATATATATATATATATATATATATATATATATATATAAGTTTGTTGAGTATTCCTGGTAAATTATATGGGAGGGTACTGATTGAGAGGGTGAAGGCATGTACAGAGCATCAGATTGGGGAAGAGCAGTGTGGTTTCAGAAGTGGTAGAGGATGTGTGGATCAGGTGTTTGCTTTGAAGAATGTATGTGAGAAATACTTAGAAAAGCAAATGGATTTGTATGTAGCATTTATGGATCTGGAGAAGGCATATGATAGAGTTGATAGAGATGCTCTGTGGAAGGTATTAAGAATATATGGTGTGGAAGGCAAGTTGTTAGAAGCAGTGAAAAGTTTTTATCGAGGATGTAAGGCATGTGTACGTGTAGGAAGAGAGGAAAGTGATTGGTTCTCAGTGAATGTAGGTTTGCGGCAGGGGTGTGTGATGTCTCCATGGTTGTTTAATTTGTTTATGGATGGGGTTGTTAGGGAGGTAAATGCAAGAGTTTTGGAAAGAGGGGCAAGTATGAAGTCTGTTGGGGATGAGAGAGCTTGGGAAGTGAGTCAGTTGTTGTTCGCTGATGATACAGCGCTGGTGGCGGATTCATGTGAGAAACTGCAGAAGCTGGTGACGGAGTTTGGTAAAGTGTGTGGAAGAAGAAAGTTAAGAGTAAATGTGAATAAGAGCAAGGTTATTAGGTACAGTAGGGTTGAGGGTCAAGTCAATTGGGAGGTGAGTTTGAATGGAGAAAAACTGGAGGAAGTGAAGTGTTTTAGATATCTGGGAGTGGATCTGTCAGCGGATGGAACCATGGAAGCGGAAGTGGATCATAGGGTGGGGGAGGGGGCGAAAATTTTGGGAGCCTTGAAAAATGTGTGGAAGTCGAGAACATTATCCCGGAAAGCAAAAATGGGTATGTTTGAAGGAATAGTGGTTCCAACAATGTTGTATGGTTGCGAGGCGTGGGCTATGGATAGAGTTGTGCGCAGGAGGATGGATGTGCTGGAAATGAGATGCTTGAGGACAATGTGTGGTGTGAGGTGGTTTGATCGAGTAAGTAACGTAAGGGTAAGAGAGATGTGTGGAAATAAAAAGAGCGTGGTTGAGAGAGCAGAAGAGGGTGTTTTGAAATGGTTTGGACACATGGAGAGAATGAGTGAGGAAAGATTGACCAAGAGGATATATGTGTCGGAGGTGGAGGGAACGAGGAGAAGTGGGAGACCAAATTGGAGGTGGAAAGATGGAGTGAAAAGGATTTTGTGTGATCGGGGCCTGAATATGCAGGAGGGTGAAAGGAGGGCAAGAAATAGAGCGAATTGGAGTGATGTGGTATACAGGGGTTGACGTGCTGTCAGTGGATTGAACCAAGGCATGTGAAGCGTCCGGGGTAAACCATGGAAAGCTGTGTAGGTATGTATATTTGCGTGTGTGGACGTGTGTATGTACATGTGTATGGGGGGGGGGGTTGGGTTGGGCCATTTCTTTCGTCTGTTTCCTTGCGCTACCTCGCAAACGCGGGAGACAGCGACAAAGTATAAAAAAAAAAAAAAAAAAAAAATATATATATATATATATATATATATATATATATATATATATATATATATATATATATATATATATTTATATATATATATATGCCACTGTTTGTGTGTGTGTGTGTTCTTGCATGGGGATTCATGCATGACTTTCAGAAAACCATGTGAATTAAGTCGACAAACAAGATTACACGCGTGCCTCCCCAGACGGATGGCCAGCTGGGGGCAGGATTGATGTCCAGCGGTACCTCTCTCTCTCTCTCTCTCTCTCTCTCTCTCTCTCTCTCTCTCGTAATGGGACCTGTTTCGCTGCCGGAGCGACGTGGCGCAACAGTGGATGTTGGTGAGGGACGCGTACACCAGGTGGGATGCTGCAGACGCTGTGGGACAACCGGGTTTATATATATATATATATATATATATATATATATATATATATATATATATATATATATATATATATATATATATATATATTATTGTGATGGGAACCACCACATTGACATGAAGGATACGTATGTACCTTCCATAGTGTGGGCAAGTGTCACCCGTCTACCTCACGTTTTCCTTCGTTTACTTTAGATTTTCTCATCAGTGGATTGTGACTGAACCCAAGACAACATTACCCTGCTGTACAAGACAACATTACCCTGCTGTACAAGACAACATTACCCTGCTGTACAAGACAACATTACCCTGCTGTACAAGACAACATTACCTTGCTGTACAAGACAACATTACCCTGCTGTACAAGACAACATTACCCTGCTGTACAAGACAACATTACCCTGCTGTACAAGACAACATTACCCTGCTGTACAAGACAACATTACCCTGCTGTACAAGACAACATTACCCTGCTGTACAAGACAACATTACCCTGCTGTACAAGACAACATTACCTTGCTGTACAAGACAACATAACCCTGCTGAACAAGACAACATTACCCTGCTGTACAAGACAACATTACCCTGCTGTACAAGACAACATTACCCTGCTGTACAAGACAACATTACCCTGCTGTACAAGACAACATAACCCGGCTGTACAAGACAACATAACCCGGCTGTACAAGACAACATAACCCTGCTGAACAAGACAACATTACCCTGCTGTACAAGACAACATTACCCTGCTGTACAAGACAACATTACCCTGCTGTACAAGACAACATTACCCTGCTGTACAAGACAACATTACCCTGCTGTACAAGACAACATAACCCGGCTGTACAAGACAACATAACCCGGCTGTACAAGACAACATAACCCTGCTGAACAAGACAACATTACCCTGCTGTACAAGACAACATAACCCGGCTGTACAAGACAACATAACCCGGCTGTACAAGACAACATAACCCTGCTGAACAAGACAACATTACCCTGCTGTACAAGACAACATTACCCTGCTGTACAAGACAACATTACCCTGCTGAACAAGACAACATTACCCTGCTGTACAAGACAACATTACCCTGCTGTACAAGACAACATAACCCGGCTGTACAAGACAACATTACCCTGCTGTACAAGACAACATAACCCTGCTGAACAAGACAACATTACCCTGCTGTACAAGACAACATTACCCTGCTGAACAAGACAACATTACCCGGCTGAACGCAGCAAATTCTGCTGGAGATAATGAAGTTGCTGTTGTTCATCTCTATAATCCACTGAGGTGGTAAAATCTTATAATATATTTTATCTAACGTGGAAAAATGTGAAGATCTACTGCCAGTGGGGATATGGTTTGGGGGCATAAAAGACTACTTACATGAGTTATATTTGCTTCAGTAATCCTACTATTTGTTGAGGATGAGTGCTAGCAATACATAGTGTATTCGGCATTTTGATTCCTTTTTTATGAAATACTTAACAATGGGTATCCTTAGCTAAATTACACGGATTACTCCGAGAAGATAAATATAAACTGCGTAGAATTATGATTTAGTTAATGTGCTTATGTGATTATAAATGGATTATGTTGAATTTTGATTAAAAAGAGGAATTATGGCGTTGAGCTGGTGTGTGTGTGTGTGTGTGTGTGTGTGTGAGGTGCGAGCGTCAGGGTAAGAGGTGGGTGATGGTCAGGTTAGGTAGACTAGGAAGTGCTGGTGGCTCATCCATGAACCACTGGCAGCCAGCCACCAACTAGGCTAGTGAACTCCACTCGAGAGAATGTTTTAACCATATTCGTAAGGCGTCCAGACCTGCTTTGTTATTCCTTTGTCAACACTACCATCCTGTCTCTCACATGCTAGGCTTGCCACTCTGGCTTAATGTGATCGTGGGCAGTTGTAGGTCGGGAGAAGCGCTACGTGTCTGTTCAGCCGTATGCCAGTACCGAGTTGTTGGGAGGTAGGAACACTCTCACCTTCTCCTGGTGCTTGTCGATGAGTCTCGTGTATACCACACAGTTCACCTGTGTACCACAATGTCGCAGGTTGTACCGGCGTCTGGTGTGTGTGTGTGTGTGTGTGTCCAGTGTGTAGTCATTACCTCAGGTGTTATCAAGGACCCGTCTGATGGAAGATAACCAGACGCTGCTCCTTTTCACCCATGATAGTTATGATGAGGCGCCTCTGGGGAGAGCGTGCGTGTGTTGTGTACGTGCGCGTATGTGTGTGTACATGGACAGTTTAAGGCCGGCATGAATTAGAGTCAGTTTACGGTACACAGTTGTTGTGAAGCGCCAGAATATATAGCTAACGTATTTGAGTGACGGGCAACGTAACCCGGCAACGTAATCCCTCAGTACCGTCCCAATCAACTGCTTTTGTATTCTGAAACTAATATTGATGCAAGGTTGATGTAATTCTTCGTATTACTTCGGGTGACGGACGAGTCATGGTACGAGACGGGCTTGATATCTAGGTGTTGTAGACGTGTATAGTCACCTGTGTTGAGGTGGGTCCGTGCACGGAGCGTCCTTGGCTGAGCGAGCCAGCCAGCGGGCGGCCCGGGTCCTGGACTCGCCCATGATAATGAGCCGAGGACAGTCCAAGAAGCCATGGGCTAAGTGAGTGTGGTCACGGGCCGGAACAGTCTCGTATATTGCCGTCTCCCGGGAGGGTAGTGGGCAGTGTCGTTGAATATGAATGATCCAGAATTTCACTGGGACTTAATAAACAAACGTAGCGATGATCTAATAAAAAGTCTGTGTTATGTTGAAAATCCATCATGTTTGCAGATGATGGACTCCAACTGGACTGTACGCGAGTCATCACTCAAGTGCAGCTCATGATGAGTCTTGTTAACATCCATCACATAAAGAAGCGGTAAATTTTCAAGATTATGATCAAGATTGATCAGCGCATCACTGATCTCTTAGTACAATAGAATATCACAAGTTATATAATAATCTCTCCTCTGCTAACCACTGTACGTTTTGGATGGAAGTGATTTTAGTTAGTGTTTGTGACTCACTGTTTTAAGGTTATATTATCTCAACATTTTCTTACAAGAAAGAAAACAGAGGATACGAAATCAGATGTACTGTAGCGGAAATCAGATGTACTGTAGCAGAAATCAGATGAACTGTAGCGGAAATCAGATATATTGTAGCGGAAAATGTAACAGGTTATGAACATATATTGGTGAGGAAGTTGTAACCATTATTGATGAGCCTCTATGGATGTGCGAGGCCGCCAGCCCACACCCATACCCGCACCTGGGAGTCATCCTCAGACAGCCTCCACCACACTCAGGTATAACAACCCTCCCGGAATGTCCGTGTGTGGACCTCGAAATTGATGTTCACTTCTCGGTCTCACGACTGAACTCAAGGATGTTGTCTCTTGTCTCACCGCCAGTTTTGTGGTGTGTTATTAACTCGTAAATCATCCGCTGTATTTTACTGAGGTACTGTTGTCTGAGATGGCATAAAATGCTGATTATTTCACTCACGAATGTAGGAAATTACTTTTTAGGACGTCAAATATGTATATAAAAAATAGAATTCTCGAAGAGCATAGCATGCTCCCCGCATCTGCCAAGTGGGATATGTTCGCTTCTAGCAGAAATCTGACATTTTTTCTGAAATCTGACTGGATTTTTCATACTCGAAGGCTGTCGTCATCACGTATGTAGTGTCTCCCCCCTTTTACCTACGTCTCCAATATATATATATATATATATATATATATATATATATATATATATATATATATATATATATATATATATTATCCCTGGGGATAGGGGAGAAAGAATACTTCCCACGTATTCCCTGCGTGTCGCAGGCGACTAAAAGGGGAGGGAGCGGGGGCTGGATATCCTCCCCTCTCTCTTTTTTTTTTTTAATTTTCCAAAAGAAGGAACAGAGAAGGGGTCCAGGTAAGGATATTCCATCAAAGGCCCAGTCCTCTGTTCTTAACGCTACCTCGCTAATGCGGGAAATGGCGAATAGTATGATATATATATATATATTATCCCTGGGGATAGGGGAGATAGAATACTTCCCACGTATTCCCTGCGTGTCGTAGAAGGCGACTAAAAGGGGAGGGAGCGGGAGGCTGGAAATCCTCCCCTCTCTTTTTTTTTCCAAAAGAAGAAACAGTGAAGGGGGCCAGGTGAGGATATTCCCTCAAAGGCCCAGTCCTCTGTTCTTAACGCTACCTCACTAATGCGGGAAATGGCGATTAGTATAAAAAAAAAAATATATATATATATATATATATATATATATATATATATATATATATATATATATATATATAATAGCTTTGTGATATTTCGTATCTCATAGGTCGGTAATAATCCGGTAGTACAGTGCACAAACCGTTGATTGGCACCTGTTGGTGATGGTAGTAATTGTCCGGGTTGTTAGCGTGCTGATGATCGTGGGAGGTGCGGTTGAAGGCGAGTAGCTAGTCTTCATGAGGAAGGACCAGCCTAGCTGGCTAAGCTGCTCATACACCATGTCATTGTATCTCCCACTGATCATGATGTGCGTTGGTCTTCAGTTGCAAAGATTCTGACATCCATCAGTTAGTCTGAACGAATAACTGATCATATAATGGTATATCGAATACCGTCCTTAGGTGGTAGATAAATCGTGGTATGTGAGGATGAATGGTAGGACAGTGAACTCTTTGTTAACGGCCGGCCCGCCAGCGCTTCACTGAACTGCATAATTTTCCCCTGTGTCTCGTACAGAAATATATCTCTGTAACTTAATTCACACACGTCAGTGAAGACAAGAAGAGCAAGGATTTCAGAGCTATGTTATTAAAGCACGGCGCTTGATGAGTCACAACTCCCTATTCAGTGTCAGGCGGATCCAGGGAAACAGGGGGTTCACGGCACATTAAACATGTACTGTCTGTTTTAGAACTGCAGCCAACACATTAGTCTCCATTTTCTCCTTAAGCCAGACCTGGAATGACTATTGCAGAGGACGATATCCCGACCCAAATGCTTGGATTACTGCCGCGTACATTTGCATTTACAATAGATCGTTTGGTTTCGATATATATATATATATATATATATATATATATATATATATATATATATATATATATATATATATATATATATATACGATCCTTACTAAACGTATCACAGGATAAATTACATGGAAATATTGCACCGGCGTCAGTAACATGAACGGAAGGTTCGTATTTAACTGACAAGTCTGAAACATATACATTATTAATGTAACACCTGGGAAAGCATACAGTGTGTCGTAACGTAGTGTGGCTGAGCTTTCAGTAAAGCTGTAGTATCAGCTCGTCCAGGGAGACGGCTAGCAACAATCGGACATGGGCTTGACCTTACCCAGGTGCTGGCTCCACCATGTCAAATAAGAAGTCATTTGTGGTCCTATAACTCTGTCTCTGTGGTTTAGCGTCGTGAGCTTGGTAACCTCCATTCTCTTGTTGCAAACCTCGCCTCACACTCAAGCATCACCTATAATCGTAGCAATACATTTTTTCTTTTGTAACTCCTCCTCATATATTCGTCCAAGCTTCCTTTCTCACTTGTTCTAGCTTCAGTTCGGTCATGTATTACCGGGGTTACGTAATCCTCAGAGCCTGCATCTTTTCCTCCTTTCCATCGTGCCTGCCTCCCGGTCTTCCTCATTTTTTTCCTGGACATTCTTTCGCCCAGCAACCTCGCCTAACTGTCGGCCTTCCCTGAGGCTCCCTCCCACTTACTGCGTCCCCAGCCTTGGGCGAGAGTAAAGTTTTGTCGACGGAGTTTTATCATGAAGTTGCCCGCGTGATCCCGGCTCGGGATATCTTCGTATCTAGACAGTTCTCCCTCTATATTTCATTGACTCCCATTCGCTACCAAGACCCATGCCCATAGTTTACATGTCTTGCTTCTTCCAGTGTGTTTGAGATAGAGATAGATAGAAATTATTCTAATTAGGTTAGAAATAGCGAGTGAATGCCTGTCTTCCTCATTTTAATCACAACGTGGGGTTTGTGGAAAATATCTTTGTATTGAGATTCATCAGTTTTGGGTTGGAAATCAATTGGTAGCCTCTGACCTCACAAATGTAATTATATTCGTAACAACTTTGTCATTGGTATTCTGTGGGTACTTTATTCCCGATTTACCTAACATCATGGGCTGAAATGGTAAACTCCAATGGTCACATTTCAAGCTCCCTGAAAAAATGGTTCTTTTGAATATTTGATGTACACATCACACCCCCAGGATCAGTGTCTCATCTTTATGTTCGTTATCACCTTCATATTCACCATCAAGCATGTTCACCGTCATGCAGCACGTTAGTTAACACCATCGTATTCACCACGTTCACCTTCACAAACCATAATGTTCACTGTGCCATCATGATCATCATTCACTATTCATGTTCGCCATCAGTTCATCTTATTCGTTGTCGTTCATCCTCATGTTCACTGGCTCACCACCATGTTCACTGTTACTTGTCACCATACTTATTACCACTCACCATCATAGACCTCATATCATGTTCATCGTTGTATTTACTGAAACTTTCATGTTCAGTGTTACGACCAACATGATCATCACACTATCCTGTTCAACTGCTTCTCAGTCATCTTCGCTTGGCACACCACCATGACTCATTTATTTTCATGCCATCACGAGCTCTTCATCACTGACTATCATGATCAATTTTGCTCCCATTCTTACAGAGGATTACGTGGCAGAGGCGAAAACATATGCCAATCATGGCCATCTGGAAAGAGTATGAGAAAAGAATACAGGTATTAATTTAAGCTCCTCAGATGTTTGCAAACCTGACTCTTGAATTTAGGTGGTAAGGATACAGGAAGACGGAAAGATGAAAGGTGAGAGGAGAATTCCACAGCTTCACTGTGCGAGGGAAGGAGGTAGTTTTATAATGATCAGTCATCGGATGGCTAGATGTCACCCAGAAACTATGGTAACAGCAGCTAGGCATGTACCATGGTTTCAAGCGCCAGTGACTTGGACACACACTCGCACTGCTCAGGACAGTAGTTATCAAAGTAATATCCTTATAGGGTAAAGGGCATCATCGTCCCAGTGGACAGAAAGGGATGGTGAAAGAGGGGTGATGGCAGCCGAGTTGATAATGCAGAAGGCTTTGGATTTCACTGTGACTGTGAGAGAGTACCTCACACTGGGACAATTGATGCCCTTATAGAAATAATGCTCCAAAAAAGAAATAATTATGGCATCTAAACAACACCTCCAGTTCTGATACAATATTCAGTATGTGGGGATTCCCAGGACAGAATGAGATATATGGTCATGTCCAACATGTTGAAGTTACTGCAGAGTTGTACTCTAGTGTTTTGAAATATGATAGTGAATGAGTGAGCTTTAATGATAGAGAATGAGTGAGCTTTAGAAAGATACATTGATGAAAATTGCATTTTTGTACTGTTTAGTTAAACCAGGTCATTGTTTTCCCAGTCTTTATTTTTACGCAGGTCTCAATTAAGAGAAGAGATATGTTCAATATGAGAAAAAACTATTTGAGTATCGACAGGAAGGAAAGTGAGTAAGAGTGTGAAGATTACTATAATCGATGTATGGATGAAAACATTTTGAGGTTGAAGAAAAATCATTTATGGTGAGAAAGAGGGTAGTGCAGTGTGAAAGAACCATGAGAAATCCCAATATAAACAGTACAAGTATTGTATCTGAGATCCTGGTCCATCAGTGACTACCATGTTGGCAGAACTAGAAAGGAAACAGTGCTCTAGAGAACCAGAAGTAGAAAATCCGTAAAGGGAAGTACAGATGGTTTGGAGATGTTGAGGACCATAGCAAAACATTTCAGAAAGGTCCTTGAGATTGGGACCTTAGGTGAGACTCATGAGAGATCATCACTGGACCTTAATCCACTTACCATCTTATGATATTTTGTACCACTGAATGTGTTCACTGTCATTTATGTACAACATTACTTACCATCATGTTCATATTTCTCATTGCTTATCATGTATACTACCATTGCTGTCTTGTTCACTATCATACCATCATATTTGTACCAAAGTTCTTGAGCATTGGCTGAAAGTTATGGCATTGTGGTGACATTAATGTCAACCCTGAAGAATAACTGAAAAGGGGGTCAATTAACCAAGTTGATATAAGCTTGGTGTGTGGTATGTAAAAAGTTATATTTGTGCCAGATTTCATGAATGGCTGAAATATGGTCAAGTTATGAATGGGCTAAAAACTTTGACCTGTGCAGAGCAGTTGCAGTTGCTATTTTGTTCCTTGTATGGGGTTTATGGAAAGGCATTTGTATGCAGTGTTACAATGTAATTAACTGAGACTGTGTGAGATGTTTTAGGGTTATTTGAACTCTGACTTGTTAAAATCTTTGAAGACCTCATAAGAATAAAAATAAGTTGGCTGTAGAATGAACTAATGACACTGAAACTTTCTTGGGAAGAATAATGTTAAAATAAGCAAATACAGTGATTCTCCTTCGGAGAAATATATAATCATAGAAGGTCACTAGCCTCATGTTCCTGTTTCACAACACTGCAGCCCTTCTGACATTTATGCATATCCCAGGGCCCCCAGGAGAGGGACCATAAATGTGGCTCCTCTTCCAGTCTGATGGTCTGATATGATGGTTACAGTGGCTTGTTGTTCTTTGTCTACAAGTCTGATGGTCGTATATGGTGGTTACAGTGGCTTGTTGTTCTTTGTCTGTCATGAGTGCGTATTTGTGTTCCTCCATATTTACATCATTCATGTGCTGTTTGCTCTTATGAGGTTACTCTTTCACTCATCTTGCCATGTAATTTCTTGATATTAGCCTTCCATTTTGTTAGTAAATGTCATTCTTCATGGCCCCCCAAACTTCATCACCTTTATGTTTCTATTCTCTTGTCTCATTATATCCTTCTTCTAATGGTGATTTTCACCTCATCCTGCCTGCCATTTTCATTATGTCTAAAACCTCATCATACTTGTTTCTTATCATTACACTGTTTTCACTAACTAGATATATATCATCATCATCCCCTTTGACACCTTCCCTTTATGTCTTCTTCTCTTTTTCCATTTTCACTATCTAGATATATACCATCATCATCCCCTTTGACCCCTTCCCTTTATGTATTCTTCTCTTCTCCTTTTCCAAATCTGCTCTGTTTCTATTCACTGTTTCTTGATCAGTTTTCATGTAAAATCTGTGCATTTATCCTCAATTGATACAACCCCTCCTTTTCTATCACCGCCAACAGTAGTGAAAGTAGCTGCAGCAACAAGATACCACAATCACCAACAGCAATAGCACAACCATTTCTCCTTCACATCCTAAGCATATCTGCCTTCCATTGTTAGTTGATCTAGTAATACAGTGACCAGCCTAGTCATCGTAAAAGCTAAAAATGCCAGTAATATAAGGTTTGACAAACACTGCCACTTATTGCTGGATGATTTCCTACTAAATACAAAACACTCTTTGAGTACCGATTTGAACAGGAATGACTACTGCATAGTATATTCAAAATATGATTTTCTTGAAAGACAGAATACATTGTCAAAGAAATGTGCATGTTATGTGATATGTATGGTTCATCAGTGTTTTGCTGGATAAGTAATCTGATGTCTTTGATGTTTGGAGTGTCTAGAATTCATTGATATTGATGATGTCTTAATCATGACATACTACAGGTATTGCAGTATTGGAAAGTAAATTCATAAAATTTCTAACTCATATATTTATGTACATAATACTGTACATGATATTTTACGTGGCAGCTAGAGGGTGAATGTGTGTAAATAGGGCTATTGTATGTTTGTTCTTTGTAATAACTTGCTAGGATGAGAAAAGCTATTTAGTATGAAAAAGAATTATGTAATTATATGCTGAAGGTGGTTTTTAATTCCACAGATCTGCAGGAGCTACTCCCAGCAGCTCCCGACTACTTGGAGTCACCAGTGTCAGATGGTACAATAGAGGAGAACTTTGAGGCTGAGCTAGGTAGTGCTCTTGGGGAGGAGGATGAGCAGGCACTCCACCACACCTTCACTGACGACAATGACTTCACAGATATTGCTAGACATGGAATTGTTGACATTGTTGGTGATGACACATATGGCAGGAAGGTCATTGTGGTGTCTGCATGCAAGTTGCCCAGTAATAAAGTTTTCAACCATGAAAAGTTTCTCAAGTAAGTGTGCTATTTGTTATATTGCATGACAACCCATGAGTATGATACTTTCTGTTTAATTGTTAGAACTTTTTCATGACTGAACAGAGATGATGTTACTATTTTGCATCATTCTGAAGATGTCTTCATTTCTTATGTAAACTTTTCTGGTTTGTCAAATGTTTTAGACAATTGTAGACAATCAGAACAGTAAGGTGGTGCTGATAGAGTGAGATGGCGTGGTGTGAAGATAAGAAATTATCTGTGATTAAGATTCGGAGCTTAGATCCTGTTTACTTTGTGAATGATGCCCAGTCTGCTTTGTAATACCTGTTTGCTATTTGTACTGTATGAGGAGAGAATTTTACTCTCATAGGGCCCCATCGTTTGAACATTCTTCACTGTCATACAACTTATGTATGCTGTCTGGATTAACTACTATGTCCTCAGTCATTATTGTCCAATCAGCCACCAGGTGCATACTATAAAAGTATTTCTGTACTTCTTTTCAACAAGTTTCTTGCTTGATTTCATTTGATGTTATGTCCTCTGGTTGCTTTATCTGTCAAAGAACTTTTCACTGTCCATGTCATTGATCTGCTTTAACATCTTAAAGGTTAAGATCAAGTCATCTCTTACTCTTCTTTTTGAAGGTAGGCAGATTTAAAGACTTTCCCTGTAACTTAGCTCTTTTAATTCTGGTGCCATCTCTGTTGCCCTCCTTTGGACTTCTTTATTTGCTCTTTTTTATGCTTCTCTGGTAGCTTGTGGTTTATTTTCTGTGGGGTTGGGTTAGTTAAGTGAAGCGTTATCAGACTGGGTAAGTGGTCTGGGGAGAGTTCACGTAGTGTGTTTTAGGTGGTCTTTTTTTGTAGTGCTGGTGTGCAAAGGATATTTTTTGATGAGTTTGGTTGCAGGAAGTGGTGGGTTGGGAGTCTGGTTGCACAAGTTGAAGGTGTTGAAAGAATATGTTTATGAGTGGTTCACCTTGGGGATCTTAGTTGTATGTGGTGAGCCATGTAGAATAGTTGGCATTAAAGTCTGCACATACATGGATGTTGGGTGTATTGGTCAGCTTGTGTTGTTGGGAAGTGTATCTGGGAGGGCATATAGTAAGGGAAGGCATGTGGTGGTTGATTATGTTTTACTGAGTGCTGTTTAGTTTTCCATGGGCTGTAATTTAAGAGGGTTGTCACAGTTTGTTGGCTTTTATTTTGAGTTCTGTTGGCGATTTGGATATGGTGAGTTAGTATTTTTAGTCCTTTTCTTTGTTGTCTGCCTTAGATTTGCATTGTTACAGAAAAGAGGGAGGGGTGGTTTAGGTTTCTTGTATGAGGGCTCAGTGTATGTCGTATTTTTCAAGTACGTTGGGTTCTGTACATTTGCTTTTGATGCCATTTGGTTTGAGCTGTAAATGTTTTGTGTGGGAATGAGGCTGTGTAGAGTAGTATAGTTTGTGAAGGATGTCATTGTGTATTGCTGTTGCTTGTTGGGAGTTTGTGCTAGGGGTATAAGGGTCTGGAAGGGTCGTGTGGGTGTTTGTATTCCAATGTATGTTGCATGCTAGAGGTCTGATTATTGTGGTCCATTTTTGGAGAGAAATGTTGTTACCATTTAAAGCAGCTGTAGCATATGATAAAGTAGTTCTTCCTAGTGATAAGTGTTTTGTTTTGTAAGCATATGTACTTTGATGGTCCAGAGTTAGGGTTTATGTTACTGGTTTGCATTAGTAACTGGGAGTTGATGACAAGGGTATCAATCCTAAATTGTGAAAAAATGTGTGTAAATAGCCTGCCACAGTGGCTGGGACCAGGTAAAGGCTGCACTCCACATAGAAGCAGGGAGAATTGAGCTCCTCTGTGGCAGGAATGTGGTTGCAAAATGTGTGTGTGTGTGTGTGTGCACATGAACATCAACGAAGCATTTGACAATGCTCCTGACACCTCACACAAAAAATACTTGACACCTTCCTCCACAACAGTGACAGAAATGGTTGGCTAATGCATAGTTTGCCAGTGTCACTCACTATTATAGCACTGCTGCTAAAACACTAAAATAATACATTAGAGTTCCCAACACTCTTCAGTCTCATACTACATGACCTCCAATTACGTTACACATCTCAAATTGGAAGGCTTTTCTCATGTAGACGACCTCACAATCACATCACAACACCCTAACACCACAGTAGTGTCTTCAAACATGCAGCACTACATTATACAGTTGAAACAGTGGCTCACCCAGAACAGAATGTCTGCAGCTCCACAGAAGTCTTTAGTCACTCTTTAACCCAGACAGAAAGGTATCCAGCTCACCCTTCAGTCACCTTGATTGGATAGTCTCTCCCATTAAACAAAACATCGACCATTCTAGGCATCACATACAACACACACAAGTGAGATTGTCAGCTGTTTTGATGCTAGAGCTAGAGATTTTGGTATTATGATTGGTGATTTAAATGCAACTGTGAGCTAATTGATAATTGAGGGTATAATTGGGGGACAATGGGTACTCAGTGAGGTAAATAGGAATGGTGAGCAGCCTGTAGATTTGTGGACTGAAAAAGAACTGCTGATTAGGAATACCTGGTGTGAAAAAGAGGGATATACAGCAGTGTACATGGGTGAGTAGGAAAAATAAGTGGGCATTATTGAATTATATACTTTATATACTAATTGATAGGCATGTAAAAGAGAGACACTTGTACAAGCAGCTGCTGGAATGTCTGACCTTTACCTGGTGGAGGCAAGGATGAATATTTGTGGGGGCTTTGGAAAAGAGGAAACAACATGAGTTAGAAGAGGATGGTGAAAGTAAGTGAACTGGGAAAAGAGATGTCTGAAGAAATACCAGGAGAGGTTGGGTGTAGAATGGAAAGGTGAGAGTAAATGAAGCATGGGAAGTGGGTGAAGATCGGGAGATGTTTAGAGAAACAGTGTTGGCATGTGCAAGAGAAGTGTGTTTGGCATGTGGAAGGTGGGTGGTGGGCAGGTGAGAAAGATAGTGAGTGATGGGATGATGAAGTAGAGTTGTACGAATATACTACCTAACTGCAAAACTTGACCAGCATACCTAACCTATCTCTATGATGATTTCATTGCCCACCATCCCATATGGCTCAGCACTCACCCCCAAGATCCCTGTAATGGACTATTCATAAACCACTTGCAACTTCTTAATATCCTCACTCTATGCAACCAGTCACCCAGACCCCCAACCCCCCACCTCCTTCATACAACCTCGCCAGACATAACCTTCAGCGCATTAGCCCTACACACACTGATAACCAGGTGTATGCTACACAAGCTGTCCTCTAATTACCTACCCATCCTGATAACACCACCTGGCCCACCCAATGCACACAACCATCAAAAAGACTTAAACAACAGAAAAGCAGATTGGCCAGCCATCACACAGCACATGAAAACAAAGCTCCAAAATCTCATCATAAGTGATTTCCCATCCCTAAATCATGCAGTCTCACACTTAAGTGATTTCCCATCCCTAAATCATGCAGTCTCACACTTCATCAACATCTCCAACCAAGCCAGCAAGAAAAACTTACCACTGAGGTAGGGAAAGAAATACAAACCAAACTTCTCCAACAAGTGAAGAAAGCACTTCAGACAAACCTTCACCGGAGATCAGTGAACAACTCCAGACTAAATAACCACCAAACCCAAAGTAGAAATGACAAGCCTACCCTTGCCTCAAACTTCAGCAACCTCTTTTCACTGATCCCCCCCACCAACAACAAATATAACACTTTCAGAACATATACATACTGAAATGACTTGACATGCTCCTGAGAAATGCCCTCCTAATTCAGTCTTAAACTCTAACCTATCAGACATACACCCCATCAGTAGCCATACTCCCCAGGAAAGATATGTCGCACTTTCCTGTTTATGTTCTGGACATCACCCATCCAGACACCACTATGAACATTTCAGCATATCTCAAGTCCTTTCATGCCCAAGATGCTACTACCACCACTAAGACACAGCACTTACTCACTCCTCAGTTGCCCTGCAGTCTCTGCAGAGACACATGCAGAACATTACTACACTGTATGATGTATGGTCCTGACTGGCGGATATGGCCGGCTTCATGGGTGCTGCTGGAGCCTCATATAGAAATGATTCCTGGAGCTGGAAATAAGTAGTATATCTATATATATATATATATATATTTATTTATTTATTTATTTTGCTTTGTCGCTGTCTCCCGAGTCAGCGAGGTAGCACAAGGAAACAGACGAAAGATAGGCCCAACCCATCCACATGCACATGTATATACATACACGTCCACACACGCAAATATACATACCTGTACATCTCAACGTATACATATATATACACACACAGACATATACATATATACCCATGTACATAATTCATACTGTCTGCCTTTATTTATTCCAATCGCCACCCCGCCACACATGAAATAACAACCCCCTCCCCCCTCATGTGCGCGAGGTAGCGCTAAGAAAAGACAACAAAGGCCATGTTCGTTCACACTCAGTCTCTAGCTGTCATGTAATAATACACTGAAACCACAGCTTCTTTTCCACATCCAGGCCCCACAGAACTTTCCATGGTTTACCCCAGACGCTTCACATGCCCTGGTTCAATCCATTGACAGCACGTCGACGCAGGTATACCACATCGTTCCAATTCACTCTATTCCTTGAAGAATGTGTGGAAGTCGAGAACATTCTCGGAAAGCAAAAATGGGTATGTTTGAAGGAATAGTGGTTTCAACAATGTTGTATGGTTGCGAGGCGTGGGCTATGGATAAAGTTGTGCGCAGGAGGGTGGATGTGCTGGAAATGAGATGTTTGAGGACAATGTGTGGTGTGAGGTGGTTTGATCGAGTAAGTAATGTAAGGGTAAGAGAGATGTGTGGAAATAAAAAGAGCGTGGTTGAGAGAGCAGAAGAGGGTGTTTTGAAATGGTTTGGGCACATGGAGAGAATGAGTGAGGAAAGATTGACCAAGAGGATATATGTGTCGGAGGTGGAGGGAACGAGGAGAAGTGGGAGACCAAATTGGAGGTGGAAAGATGGAGTGAAAAAGATTTTGAGTGATTGGGGCCTGAACATGCAGGAGGGTGAAAGGCGGGCAAGGAATAGAGTGAATTGGATCGATGTGGTATACCGGGGTTGACGTGCTGTCAGTGGATTGAATCAGGGCATGTGAAGCGTCTGGGATAAACCATGGAAAGTTGTGTGGGGTCTGGATGTGGAAAGGGAGCTGTGGTTTCGGGCATTATTGCATGACAGCTAGAGACTGAGTGTGAACGAATGGGGCCTTTGTTGTCTTTTCCTAGCGCTACCTCGCACACATGAGGGGGGAGGGGGATGGTATTCCATGTGTGGCAAGGTGGCGATGGGAATGAAGAAAGGCAGACAGTGTGAATTGTGTGCATGGGTATATATGTATGTGTCTGTGTGTGTATATATATGTGTACATTGAGATGTATAGGTATGTATATTTGCGTGTGTGGACGTGTATGTATATACATGTGTATGGGGGTGGGTTGGGCCATTTCTTTCATCTGTTTCCTTGCACTACCTCGCAAACGCGGGAGACAGCGACAAAGAAAAATAAAAAATAAATAAAAAAATATATGTTGAAATGTATAGGTATGTATATGTGCGTGTGTGGATGTGTATGTATACACGTGTATGTGGGTGGGTTGGGCCATCTATTTCCTTGCGCTACCTCGCTAACGCGGGAGACAGCGACAAAGCAAAATAAAAAAAAAAATATATATATATATATATATTTCTTTCTTTTTCATACTATTCGCCATTTCCTGCATTAGCGAGGTAGCGTTGAGAACAGAGGACTGGGCCCTTGAGGGAATATCCTCACCTGGGCCCCTTCTCTGTTCCCTCTTTTGGAAAAGTAAAAAAAAAAAAAAAAAAAAAAAGTGAGAGGGGAGGATTTCCAGCCTCCCATTCCCTCCCCTTATAATCGCCTTTTACGACACGCAGGGAATACGTGGGAAGTATTCTTTCTCCACTGTCCCCAGGGATATATATATATATATATATATATATATATATATATATATATATATATATATTTTCTTCTTTCTTTTAAACTATTCGCCATTTCCCGCATTAGCGAGGTAGCATTAAGAACAGAGGACTGGGCCTTTGAGGGAATACCCTCACCTGGCCCAATTCTCTGTTCCTTCTTTAGAAAAAAAAAAAAAAAAAAAAAAAAAAAAAAACGAGAGGGGAGGATTTCCAGCCCCCGCTCCCTCCCCTTTTAGTCGCCTTCTACGACACGCAGGGAATACGTGGGAAGTATTCTTAATCCCCTATCCCCAGGGATATATATATATATTTTTATATTATTTTATTATACTTTGTCGCTGTCTCCCGCGTTTGCGAGGTAGCGCAAGGAAACAGAAGAAAGAAATGGCCCAACTCCCCCCCATACACATGTATATACATACGTCCACACACGCAAATATACATACCTACACAGCTTTCCATGGTTTACCCCAGACGCTTCACATGCCTTGATTCAATCCACTGACAGCACGTCAACCCCGGTATACCACATCGCTCCAATTCACTCTATTCCTTGCCCTCCTTTCACCCTCCTGCATGTTCAGGCCCCGATCACACAAAATCTTTTTCACTCCATCTTTCCACCTCCAATTTGGTCTCCCTCTTCTCCTTGTTCCCTCCACCTCCGACACATATATCCTCTTGGTCAATCTTTCCTCACTCATTCTCTCCATGTGCCCAAACCACTTCAAAACACCCTCTTCTGCTCTCTCAACCATGCTCTTTTTATTTCCACACATCTCTCTTACCCTTACGTTACTCACTCAATCAAACCACCTCACACCACACATTGTCCTCAAACATCTCATTTCCAGCACATCCATCCTCCTGCGCACAACTCTATCCATAGCCCACGCCTCGCAACCATACAACATTGTTGGAACCACTATTCCTTCAAACATACCCATTTTTGCTTTCCGAGATAATATATATATATATATATATATATATATATATATATATATATATATATATATATATATATATTTTATACTATTCGCCATTTCCCGCATTAGCGAGGTAGCGTTAAGAACAGAGGACTGGGCCTTTGAGCGAATATCCTCACCTGGCTCCCTTCTCTGTTCCTTCTTTTTGGGGAAAAAAAAGGGGGAGGATATATATATATATATTTTTCTTTCTTTCTTTCAAACTATTCGCCATTTCCCGCATTAGCGAGGTTGCGTTAAGAACAGAGGACTGGGCCTTTGAGGGAATACCCTCACCTGGGCGAATTCTCTGTTCCTTCTTTTGGAAAAAAAAAAAAAAAAAAAAAATATATATATATATATATATATATATATATATATATATATATATATATATATATATATATATATATATATATATATATATATATTTTTTGTCGCTGTCTCCCGCGTTTGCGAGGTAGCGCAAGGAAGCAGACAAAAGAAATGGCTCAAACCACCCCCATACACATGTATATACATACACGTCCACACACACAAATATACATACCTATACATCTCAATGTACACATATATATACACACACAGACACATACATATATACCCATGCACATAATTCACACTGTCTGCCTTTATTCATTCCCGTCGCCACCTCGCCACACATGGAATACCATCCCCCTCCCCCCTCATGTGTGCGAGGTAGCGCTAGGAAAAGACAACAAAGGCCCCATTCGTTCACACTCAGTCTCTAGCTGTCATGCAATAATGCCCGAAACCACAGCTCCCTTTCCACATCCAGGCCCCACACAATTTTCCATGGTTTATCCCAGAGGCTTCATATGCCCTGATTCAATCCACTGACAGCACGTCAACCCCGGTATACCACATTGATCCAATTCACTCTATTCCTTGCCCGCCTTTCACCCTCCTGCATGTTCAGGCCCCGATCACACAAAATCTTTTTCACTCCATCTTTCCACCTCCAATTTGGTCTCCCACTTCTCCTCGTTCCCTCCACCTCCAACACATATATCCTCTTGGTCAATCTTTCCTCACTCATTCTCTCCATGTGCCCAAATCATTTCAAAACACCCTCTTCTGCTCTCTCAACCACGCTTTTTTTATTTCCACACATCTCTCTTACCCTTACATTACTTACTCGATCAAACCACCTCACACCACACATTGTCCTCAAACATCTCATTTCCAGCACATCCACCCTCCTGCGCACAACTCTATCCATAGCCCACGCCTCGCAACCATACAACATTGTTGGAACCACTATTCCTTCAAACATACCCATTTTTGCTTTCCGAGATAATGTTCTCGACTTCCACACATTCTTCAAGGCTCCCAGGATTTTCGCCCCCTCCCCCACCCTATGATTCACTTCCGCTTCCATGGTTCCATCCGCTGCCAGATCCACTCCCAGATATCTAAAACACTTTACTTCCTCCAGTTTTTCTGCATTCAAACTTACCTCCCAATTGACTTGACCCTCAACCCTACTGTACCTAATAACCTTGCTCTTATTCACATTTACTCTTAACTTTCTTCTTTCACACACTTTACCAAACTCAGTCACCAGCTTCTGCAGTTTCTCACATGAATCAGCCACCAGTGCTGTATCATCAGCGAACAACAACTGACTCACTTCCCAAGCTCTCTCATCCACAACAGACTTCATACTTGCCCCTCTTTCCAAAACTCTTGCATTCACCTCCCTAACAACTCCATCCATAAACAAATTAAACAACTATGGAGACATCACACACCCCCGCCGCAAACCTACATTCACTGAGAACCAATCACTTTCCTCTCTTCCTACACGTACACATGCCTTACATCTTCGATAAAAACTTTTCACTGCTTCTAACAACTTGCCTCCCACACCATATATTCTTAATACCTTCCACAGAGCATCTCTATCATATGCCTTCTCCAGATCCATAAATGCTACATACAAATCCATTTGTTTTTCTAAGTATTTCTCACATACATGCTTCAGAGCAAACACCTGATCCACACATCCTCTACCACTTCTGAAACCACACTGCTCTTCCCCAATCTGATGCTCTGTACATGCATTCACCCTCTCAATCAATACCCTCCCATAAAATTTCCCAGGAATACTCAACAAACTTATACCTCTGTAATTTGAGCACTCACTCTTATCCCCTTTGCCTTTGTACAATGGCAGTATGCACGCATTCCGCCAATCCTCAGGCACCTCACCATGAGTCATACATACATTAAATAACCTTACCAACCAGTCAACAATACAGTCACCCCCTTTTTTAATAGATTCCACTGCAATACCATCCAAATCTGCTGCCTTGCCGGCTTTCATCTTCCGCAAAGCTTTTACTACCTCTTTTCTGTTTACCAAATCATTTTCTCTAACCCTCTCACTTTGCACACCACCTTGACCAAAACACCCTATATCCTATATCCTTTTACATTCTCCTTTTATGAGGCTTTTGTGTTATTCAGGAGCTTACCATGCTCACTAGGTGGGACCACATGTCAAGAAGTGTGATGATATTTGTGTGTGTGTGTGCATGGGGTGAGTTTAGGACAGTTAAAGAATAAGTGTTCTGTATCTTCTGTATAGCATGAGGGATTTTGTGATTTGTTGAATTGGTGTTTTCAAAGTTGGACAGATTGGTAGTGTCCAAAATGTAGATGAGAACATGCACATGTCTGGAGATTGTAGTTTCAGGTGGGCATTTGTCTGACGGAGTGTAGTTTGAGATAAGACTGGTTTGGGAACGTAGTTGTTTAGTGCATGTTGAGCATTAAACATCCACCTTTCTAGTTTTGATATTTGTGTGGAGATAATCTAATATGCTTAACAGAAGAATTTTTTATGCCTTTCCAGTTGCTTTACTTCCCAGGTTGTTCCACTTCGTGAGAACACTAAATTATGTGAAAATATGCATATTGGACAGTATTATAGAACTCAAATACATTGATTACAATTGATATAAGATTTATATTTTGTAGGTACCTGATGTTTACACTAGACCAGTATGTTGAACAGGACTACTCTTTGGTGTATTTCCACTATGGCCTCAACAGCAAGAACAAGCCTCCAGTGTCATGGTTGTGGTCAGCATACAAGGCATTGGATCGCAAGTACAAGAAGAATCTGAAGGCCCTGTATCTTGTCCATCCCACTAATTTTATCAGGGTTGTGTACAATATCTTCAAACCTGCCATCAGGTAATACAGAAATTGTTTTGGAAATTAGTTTTGTAATGTCAGTTATTGGCACTGTATGGCATTAAGTTTTAATGTTTAGGAATACTATAGATTTGATAGTCTGATACACGGGGGTCTTCCCACATACAAGGCTATTTACTGTTTGAAAGAATGGTGTAAATTTCATATGATATTGTTTTCTCTGTTAGATTTAATATTACTTTGCTTTCATAGGACATGCTAGTTTTTTATTGTCTCTTTTTCTTCGTTGTTACTCATACTTAGGGTTTCAGAAAAATTGGATATATATTCATATAATTTGTTGTTAACATTTTAGTGATTTAGTTGTACCTTTTGACAGAATGACAATTTAATACATCAGAGATCAGGGTTACAGCAAAGTTAAGTGAGCCATTGTTAGTAACTTGAATATTGAGATCTTGCTGTTGAAATCTTTTGCAGTCATGACAGTTTCAGCAACAGATGAACAGTGTGAATCATGTAGGGAAAATATAATTCTTTAACTTGTTTGTAACCCCCTGGATATTGGAAAAATAAGGCCTTGCAAGTAAAGCAGTTTATACTTTATGGGGAGGGAGTTTTATAATTGTGGGGCCCCATCTCTGGAACTTTCTCTATTGTACAACTTATTAGATTTCCATATGCTGTCTGCATTAACCATATCTTCAATGTACCTTCAGTTCTCTGTTTCAGCCTTCCTATAAATATCTTTGCTCATAATCGATCCCAAGTCCATTTACAAGTTATAATTTTTCCCAATTCAAGTGTATAATGCATTGTAACATCCCATGTCTTTCAGAAACAAGTATTTTATCTTGCTCTTACCTACATCAATATTCATCATTCTCAGTCTATCCACATCATAGGAATAACTAACTATTCTGTCCATCCCCTCTTTATATTCAGCTAACAGAACAGTATTATCTGCATGCAACGAATGTATAACTTTCAATTTGTTTTCCATCTTGGTTCAGCACCCCACCTAACCCTCATCTCATGTAATACTCCACCCATAAAACATTAAACAACTGTGGTAACTTTACGCACCCATGATACATTCTCCAGTTTTAATTCAAATGACTCTTATACAGTGTTTACATTCAAACTTGTACCAGTTACATTATAAAAGCAATGAACAACAATGCACACTTTAGAGAGCCTTTTTCTAAATCCAGAAATGCTGTATATTTATATTTTACTTGAACTTTCTTTACTTTCAGAAAATTAAAAAAGATTTGGTATGCAAACCCTCTTCTCTTTTAAATCTAACTTCATCTTTACCTACAAGGGGTTTACTAAACCTTTTAACATTGGTCAGAATCTTCCTGCACAGCTTGGCTTTGAAAACTTGATTTTTCCATAATTCTTAAAACAAACTGTACTGCTCCATTGTAACACACTATTGTAAAATGAAACCAAAGGATTTATCTGCCGAAGTATGATATCACATCAGCAAGTCAGTTAGTAAGGTTATTTAAGTTATAAATTATCTCCTTACACTTTTACTATCAGTTATGAAGAATATGATTTATTATCTTACTTTTGTAACTTTGGTAACTTTACGCACCCATGATACATTCTCCAGTTTTAATTCAAATGACTCTTATACAGTGTTTACATTCAAACTTGTACCAGTTACATTATAAAAGCAATGAACAACAATGCACACTTTAGAGAGCCTTTTTCTAAATCCAGAAATGCTGTATATTTATATTTTACTTGAACTTTCTTTACTTTCAGAAAATTAAAAAAGATTTGGTATGCAAACCCTCTTCTCTTTTAAATCTAACTTCATCTTTACCTACAAGGGGTTTACTAAACCTTTTAACATTGGTCAGAATCTTCCTGCACAGCTTGGCTTTGAAAACTTGATTTTTCCATAATTCTTAAAACAAACTGTACTGCTCCATTGTAACACACTATTGTGAAATGAAACCAAAGGATTTATCTGCCGAAGTATGATATCACATCAGCAAGTCAGTTAGTAAGGTTATTTAAGTCATAAATTATCTCCTTACACTTTTACTATCAGTTATGAAGAATATGATTTATTATCTTACTTTTGTGCTTGTTTAAAAACTTGTTTCCCATTAGTAGCACTGAAATCCTTATAACTGTCACCATTCACCTCCACACTGTCAAAGTCATATGATATATTTCATCCTTTGGTTGTTGTAACCCTTGAAAATTGATAATTTTAGTATGCTATTTCAGAAACTTTAGAGGCCACAACCCCAGTAAATGAAATTTGCTTGTTGTCTGATACAAGTTTTCTTAAAATCTCAAAACAATGAATACTAACTTCAGAGCACAGAAGCCAGTTGTTTATAGATGACAGATAATGCAGACAACATCATTACCAGACTAGAATTATTTAATGCAGCCTCATAAAATCTCTACCTCTTATCCAGTCATTGGGACAAAACCTTTGGTTGCTTTCCATGGTGCTACATGCACTTTTCAGATCCATTCAACAGCACCTACACTTCTATTCTTGATTTTACTCACCAACCCATATGTACCCCAGCTTTCCCATTTTTCAGGGGCATTGCTGAACCTTTCAACATAGCAATGTCTTCCTTTCCTCTATGCTTGTTCTGTTCTCTCCTGACCGTAAATCATATTGTACTAATGCTCACATAAACTATCATCTCAATCATTTCTTTAATATTTGTTCACCTCTTACATACTTCATACATTTTTATTAACAGTATCACAGACTTGTTAAAATGAACATAATTTTCTCCTCCTATTTACCATCTTTGAAAAGAGACAGATATAGCAAGTTTGCCCCAGGGAATAAGGTATTTGCCTGCCTATGGGGTTTGGTTATGGGATCCCATAGTTTGCCCCAGGGAATAAGGTATTTGCCTGCCTATGGGGTTTGGTTATGGGATCCCATAGTTTGCCCCAGGGAATAAGGTATTTGCCTGCCTATGGGGTTTGGTTATGGGATCCCATATCTTTACATCATATTTCAAAAAAGGTGCATAAGGCCTTCAGTACCAGTAGCAAGCCTGCAGGTGAATGAAATGTGAAGTAAAAAGAAAGTTAAGATTTAAAGTGATTGGAAGATACTGACAATTTTAAGAGGAGGAATTTTGATAGATTTATTTTGCTAAATTATTCTTGATAGACAGTGCTTATGGCTAAACAAAGGATGTTGAGGATATTTTGGTGAAAGATAGGTACTTTGAAAAAGCAGATTGTTACAAACATAAATGATCAAGCAGCAGCACTGCATCATGCAACCAGAGCATTGGCTCATTCAAAATAGAATGTCTGCATCCCCACAGAAATCCACAACCATCTTCTTAACCCCTCACAGACACAAATCCAACCCTCACCTTCTGTAACCTTGAATGATTAACTGCTCGTACTCAACAAAACTCCATAGTTTTAGGTAGCATGTATGACACACTTGACACACTCTCTGCACCTCAAACATCAATGCAAAGGTCATAACAAACTTAAGTCTACAAGAACATTTATCTGCACTAGGTCCAAAAAAGAAAAAAATTCAGTATCCTCTGCAAACACATCAACTGCTCCACCTTATACTGTGCTTCACCTGCCTGACCATCCTGAGAGAAACAGAACAGAATACTCAGAACAATTACCAATCATCAGTAGCTGCACAACGAAATAAAAGTGTTTCCAGTACAGTACAATCAAACCTTAGCATGTTTGGTACTCAATCCTTCCCATCCATATTACATAACCAACCACTAACCCCCTGAGCATAAATGAAAGGCTCCCCCCCCCCCCCCCCCCCCCCCCCACACACACACACACACACACACACACACACACACACACACACACACACACACACACACACACTTCAGCAGCTTATACTTGCAGATCCCCCTTCTTCAGTAAACGAGAGTGACAGAATATACTCCTACTTTAATGAATTGTCAAATACTAAGCAGCTTCCTTCCCCAATCGAATCTTAACTCTGCTTCACTGCACATACACCCATATGAAACTGCAATCTCCAGACATGTAGAGCCTCACTTTCTAATGGGCATTCTGGAAACCATTTACCTGTCCAGCATCGCAAACATCAGTTAAATATATCACAATACCTTTCATGCCCATGGTACAATGCACATGCTGAAGTCCCTTAGCATCTGCTCCTCTGTTTCATAGAAGGGATCCTGGGGTAGGAAGGTAAGGTAATATTAAAAGTATTAAATATGAAATTTAAGTATGTTTTGTTTGAGAAGATTGTTTTAGTTGCATTTATTTCAGTTAATGATTGAGGAGAGGTCATTTATTTCAGTTAATGATTTAGGAGAGGTTTTTAAGAAAAAAAATTTCCAACTTCATTGCCATTTCCTGCATCAGCGAGGTGGTGCCAGGAAACAGACGAAGAAAGACCCATTCAGTCATATACATACATGTACATACATATTCATATCAACACATCCACATATACATAGATACACATGTACATATTCATACTTGCTTGCCTTCATCCATTTCTGGTGCCATCCTGCCCCACAGGAAACAGCATTGCCACCCCCCATGTCAGCAAGGTAGTGCCGGCATAACAGACAAAAAAGGCCACATTCATTTACACTCAATCTCTAGCTGTCATGTGTAATGCATTGAAACCACAGCTCCCTATCCACATCCAAGCCCCACAGACCATTCCATTGTTTACCCCAGACATTTCACATGCCCTGGTTCAGTCCTTTTTTTATAACCGATAATATTAAGGGATGGGTAGGAAATAAAGTAGGAGTGGTAGTATATAAGGATGAGGTCTTAGAAGAAAACAGTGGTGGAAGGGCAAATGGGTATGATTACCTGAAATCTTCTAACTCAAGGGTTCTAATCAGTACACACGATATAAGTACAGATGATGTATGGTACATGAGAATATGATTGACATGGCTCTGGTTAAATAGAATTTTTTTTTTTACATTGTAGGTTCCTGAATGGAACCAAAGTCCACATCAAGGCCAGTCCTTAATTGAAATATTGTAAGTTTAATGAAAGGGAAAAGGAAGAACACTTACGAATTTTAGAGGAAGTGAAAAAATGATGGGTAGTGTATGCAATGTGTACATGATGTGACGTTCATAGACAGTTAATTGGGAAAGTGTCAGATCACAGAATGACAAACTTAGGAGAGCCATGTGATTTAGATTGTTCTGAATGAGTATTGTGAATGAAAAAGTAAGGAAGATAAAAATAAAAAGGTTAATTGAGAAGTTACGAGATATTGAAGAAGCAACACATATTATGGTTGTAGTGGCGTGGTGGTACTTAAAGAGTGCTTTAATAAAGGTTGCCATGCAAGTGTTTGGCAATGTAAAATAGGTTGTTGAAAAAGAGAAACAACATGATGGAATGAGAGGTAAAAGAGAATTGTTTGAGAAATAATAGAGACTTTTTGGAAAAAGAAGCTGAACCTTACTGAAAGTAGGGAACAAATGAAATGGAATGTAAAGGCCTAAGCAAAAAAAGTAAAAATGTTGATACATAAAAGTAAGTGGAGAGCAAATGGGAGAAAGATGAATGAAAATGAAAATCTAAGGGGGAATAAGAAGCTACCCTGTTGTTCAAGATGAATTTCTGCCTGTTCATCTTTTTGATAAAAATTGATTTCACTTAAGCAAGTTATTAAAATTGTAATAGGTACAGTTTATTTTTATGTGAAACCTTCTCCTCAGTGCCAAGTTTGGACGAAAGGTGATGTACGTTAACTACTTACACGAACTGCAACAACACCTTCACCTCAGCCAGTTACCCATTCCTCAACGTGTCCAACAGTAAGTATAGTAGTTTAGAAGTTGAAAGGTATAGCCATACCAGTCAGTGATATTTTGTATCCATTAGAATTTTAATTTTGAAATAAATAAGTGTACATTTAGAATTGTGGAATTAGTTAGTGATTGAGATTGCTAGGTTTTAAGGAAATAACTTAGAATAGAATGCCCAAATTACAATCCACTGATCCCCACAGGCATGACCAGCAGCTCCTAGCAAAACTGAAAAGCCTTCCCAAAACTCCTGGAGCAGGTTCAAACAAGCCTCTTCCCACACAGCAGTTTGGTGTATCTCTACAGTACATCAAGGATGCAAATGATCAAGACCCTATCCCTCCTGTACTAAAAAACTGCATAACCTTCCTTGATCATCCAGATGGTAAGGATTATTTTAATCATAACCAATATATGTATATACTTTTTCTGTGTTCAGAGTATTCTTCTGCATGTAGAATCTTTCCCAGCCAATAGCACACCTTTAAATGTTGAAGGCTCTGCAACAGAATATTGACATATGATACATGATTTTAAAAGCTTGCATTTCAGTAAACCAGTTGCCACTCCTTTGCATAAAGTAATAACAAATTATGAACAAAAATTATGGTGTAAATTAACTAAGTGAAGTAAGGGGAAGAAATAGTCAGAAGAAAAGTAAATAGGAAACCACTGAGATAGATGGATCTCATCAAGTTTAAAAGTATTTAACAGATAAGTAAATAGAATTGCGCTGTAGAAATAGCCAGAGAGAAATCATATCTGATAAAAGGTAGGCCTCTATGAGAAATTCCTCCTAAATGAAGTGTTTCTGTAAACAGCCAAGGGCAGCTGTTCTAGGGAAAAGAAATTACTTTCTTAACCAAATAATAAAACCTGATACTTCCACTGGTCACATGCTTGGAATGGAGTATTTTAAGGTTTGCAAAATCTTGTGGCTGAGTAGAATATGAGAGAAAGAAATGACGAATTAAAGTAGACAGAAATGGTAAGCATTTTTAGGAAAGGTAGTTTAGATTACAAGAGAGATTTAACAAGTACTGAATCTTATTAGTGGCATAGAATTAATTTGTGTGAAATCAGGATTGTTAGGCATTACAGATGGCTGTTCAAAGGAAGGTGTGGAACTTTGATTGAAAGGTAAATGGTTTAAAAAGATATTTGAGTGCTCATACACCTGATCATTGTTTATATAAATGACTTTATAAGATCTGAATTTGTATGTACTTGATTTTCTTTATACCACCCAGATTTTATTTATTCAGGGTTAAAATTTACACTTACTTTGTTACACACTGCATGTTTCAGTATGTTGAAATTGTTTGAATGAAACCACATGAAGTGTCTGAGGGAAATTACAGAGTCCACCCCTTTATATTTTGAAAGTCGATTGATAGCTAATATTTATTGCAGGGACAAGCATATGACACTCTCACGGTGAAATCATCATACATATAGTCACTGAGATTAATGTCTCTAATGACGTTAGCACTAGCAACCCACCTCAGTTTGCTTCAGGCTATCTTTAGGGAAGGATGTTCTTTTACTCCTCCGGGCTACTGCTTAATTTTGGGAATTTTGCTTCTGGGCACTGTATTTCTCCCACCTGTGCTTCAAGATAGTTGGTTCTTATCTTTCTAAGGAAAGTAAAATCTGAATTCCTACCTGAAGGCAAGAAAGTGTAAATGTAGATACACTTGAGGTTTCTAGGCACTTAGGCATTCAGAACACATTATCAGGTAGTTGCCTGCCAGTGCTTGTGGTCTTCCTGACAATGTCATCCCATAACCAAAACCTATCTCTGGTCACCCAAGGAAGACTTCTAGATCTACAGATAACCTCTTAAGATGAGAAGTATTAAAGCAGCCCTTGATATTCCCCCAAGGGATAGGTTTTGGCGGTGGGATGACATTGGCAGGGAGGCCACAAGTGCTGGGGTGATAGGATGGACAAGGTTTTTTATGGACTTTTTGTGTTATAAGTATATAAACTCATGAATTATGGTAATGGTGGGCTGTTGATGCCATTATTTCATGTTGCTTATTTATATAGTTTGATTGTTTTTATATTTTGAATAATACCATAGTAGTCTATGAATAAAAGAGTCTAAACTTTCTCTTTTTTCTTACTTTACTGTTTCCCACTTTAGCAAAGTAGTGCCAGGAGCAGACAAAAAAACAAAAACAAAAAAAAACACTCATTTGCTTACATCCTCTCTCTACTTCTCATGTATAATGCACTGAAACTAGAGCCCACCATCCACAGCCTAGCCCACAAGTCCAGTTCATTGATTTACTCTAATTGCTTCATATGCCTAGGTTAAACCCATTGACAGCATGTCACCCCATAGTGCACCAATTTGCTTCAGTTTTCTCTGTGCCATGAATGCTCAGAGCATGGGATTTAAAAGCTTCTTTCACTCCTTCCTTCTGTCTTTTTAGTCTTCCTATCCGTCTTATTCCCTCCAGTTATGCTTTGTAGATCCTCTTAGTCTTTTTTCATCAATTAAAGGGGAAGATAATGAAAACTTGGGATAAATTAAACATTATCATATATCTTGAAAGAAGTAGACTTTTACTTTATGCATGTAAGAAAGTGATGAAATATAGTAAAAGCATGTAAACTTAATAATTTCTATTGTGCACCTGTTGCTTGTTTATGCTTTAGTAAAGTAGCATCAGGCATAGATGACCATTTCTTTGAGAAGAAATATGCTTTTAGGTGCTCCAACTGTTCCTTCTTTTGGAAAGTAATGATATAGGATGAGAGGATTTCCTGTCCTGTGCTCTTGCCCCTCTTAGTCACTTTTTACAATAGTTAGTTACAATAGGCAGGAGGTACTTGAGTATTCTTTCGCTGTCCCTAGGGACAGGGGAGAAAGAATACTATAGGCGGATTTCTATTAGCACTAGAGATGTATTCTTAGACAAAGAGCTCTGACTGAAAAGATGTTAATGGGGCAGTTGTAACATAGTTTCAGTGAAGATGTGTTCTAATAACACCATTGCTCACTTATGAGTGATGTGTAAGGGCTTCATGAGGATACTGTTAATAGAAAAATGAAGGTTTTGCACATTTGTTTTAAATCACTTTATAAGCAATAACAATCATCATTGATAATGAAAACTTGAAGAAATACCAGTGT
Organism: Panulirus ornatus; assembly: GCF_036320965.1. Classification (NCBI taxonomy): domain Eukaryota; kingdom Metazoa; phylum Arthropoda; class Malacostraca; order Decapoda; family Palinuridae; genus Panulirus; species Panulirus ornatus. The sequence goes on from NC_092232.1 coordinate 34,671,166, forward strand.
GTTTGGTCAGAGAATTTGAGATTATCATCTACATGCCTTAAGACCTGCTTTTTTCACATCCAAACTTTTCTTTTTCCTTGAATACTTGCTCACATTACCAGCACCAACACCTTTTCCAGACATTATGGGCTTCTTGCACACATAATATTTGGCAAAAATACTGTGGATAATTTGACCACAGTGCAGTAAACATAGCCGCTAAGAGAATGTTCAAAGCTAGCACTCTTGAGACGTTGATTGGCTGAACTCTGATCAACAAGCACTCTTCCCATGGACTGAGAACATAGACAAAAGGAAAAGCTTTGTGTGTTGTATGTTTGTATGTGGGACTTTTGAACCTGGCTTTTTTTTTTCCAAAAGTAAAATGCTGACAAGTGAAATGATATAATAAAACAACTATAAATAGAACAGCACTAAAAGAGGTCTGTCTGTATCCATGTATATCCTTAGTGTCACAGAAGGTGACTAAATGGGTCAGGGGTTGTGGGGGGGGGGGGGGGGGAATCCTCCCTTCCTGTGTTAACTTACTGAAAGAGGGAACAGAAGGAGCCAAGTAAGAAATTTTCCACAATGACTCCGTGATAGGTCCCTAGCCCAACCTCAATGAAGCAGGAAAGGGTGAGTCTAAAATAATTAATATTAAGCACTAAAAACTTAACTTGTAGGTATTGCATTGAATAGTGGGAAACATAGCCTATTGATGCCATAACCACATTATGCTTATTTATATATTTTGATTATTAGTACAGTTTTGATAATGCATTAGTACTAAAAGAATAAACAGAAGTTGTGAAACTTAGTTCAATTACTAGTATAGTAAAATGAATACTAACAAAAACTTATTAAAGAATGAGAGATTACCATATATATCAAAATTAGATATTTATTTACATTTGTCTAATAATGATAACAACATTATAGAGTTACAGTATCTCTTTACTGAGAAGTTCAGGATCAAGAGACTTCTGGTGTGTGGATAATTACTTACATTAGAAACTATCATGAACAACTGTCCTAGGAATGTATTTAATAGACCAGAGTATATGCATGTTTGATTTTATTAGTATTTTTTGCAAATACTGTAAATTTTAGTTCATGCATTAGGTAAGACTCTACTGAAGAGAACTGAGGAGAAGAAATATAAGAAAAACACAGTACAACCTAATTATTCTCTGAATAAAAGTTGAATGTAATGAATATAGTTACCCTGCATTCAAGTTTTGCTTTGGGCATTAGCTTCTCTGTCTCACGTTTCCCCATCTTGTTAGTCGTCCCATCTTCTATACTGTATCACCTGTATTTGTTGTTATTTGTGAATATCAAAGTGGTTATTAGTTCTTGCATTAGGTTAGGACTTACTGAAGAGAAATGTGTAGAAAAAATGTATGAAAAGTACAATTTACTGTATCACATACCAAGTATAAGATGAATGTTTTTAAACAGAGATGGTGCAAGTCACACTGGAATCACATGCATTCCAGTTCCTTTCTAGCACTTTAGTTTCTATACCCATTTTCAGTGTTATTCTTCTGAATATGTGAAGAAAAAAGTGTAGAAAAAGTAATTGGAAATTATAATTTACCATATCATCCACTGATTAATATTTGAATGGGAGTCTGTTGCAAGTAGGTAAGAATTCCAGCTCATTCAACTATTTTCTCCTATATTTAATGGAATGCTTTGATAAGTATTGATTCATGCACTGGTTAAAAACCTGTTAAAAAAAATATATTATAAAGATATAATTACCAAACTTATCCCTGGGGATAGGGGAGAAAGAATACTTCCCACGTATTCCCCGTGTGTCATAAAAGGCGACTGAAAGGGGAGGGACTGGGGGCTGGAAGTCCTCCCATCCAGTTTTTACTTTTCCAGAAGAAGGAACAAAGAAGGGGGCCAAGTGAGGATTTTCCTTTAAATGCTCAGTCCTCTGTTCTTAATGCTACCTTGCTAATGCGGGAAATGGTGATATGTATGTAAAAAAAAAAAAGAAAAATCACCAACCAAACTGTTCATTGATTATATTGTGAATGTTTTGGACTGATGATCATGAACTATGGATAGAACAGATTCTTGGATATTTTCTCATATATTTTTTTAATATGAAAATAATTATTGATTCATACATTAGGTAAGAACCTGAGGAGAAATGTGTAGAAAATAAATGAAAAATACAGTCAATCATACCATTAACTGAGTAGGTAGTAGTTAGTGGGCAGCCAACGACCAGGGAGGTATGTTATCAGTACTACTTACCCGGATATTAGGAGGGTTATTGACAGCTACATAGTAAGCCAGCACTTCAGTGTGGTTCTCAAGGTGCATTCCTCTGACCCAGGTAGCTGTCTTTTCTTTCTGCTTCACCCACACATGGACTACTAGCTTTTGTCCACAAACATACAGTCCCTCCTTGTCACACATAACACTTGACAACACTTAACTCACACAGCTCATTCTTTGTAACTATTTCCTGTGATGAGCCCTGCCGTTTGGCAAAATAGTAGGAGCAATAGATAGAAGTAGTAGAAAGGAACACTTAGGTAGGAGCATTAGATAGAAATATTAGATAGAAGCAGTAAGTAGGACCATTAGGCAGGGGCATTAGGTAGAAGTAATCGTTAGGAGCATTAGGTAGGGGCCTCTGCAAACATTGCGCTAGACTTGCTCTCTGCCAGTGACCTGTTAATGGTGAGGTACTAAAGGCTAAGAAGCGGACTGGAATTCATTAGTTATGGAGACTATTTCCATGGCTACCCACATGAGGGAGTTCCAGAAGGGAAAGGCATCAGAGATATCGATAGATAGATAGATAGATTAACTGAGTGTAAGTTCAGTATTTGTAACTAAAGGCAAACCTAGGCTTCCTTGGATCACAGGTGTTTATGTTCTATGTGACAGTTTCATTTGTAAACCCATTTTCAACATTATTGTCCAGGATATATAAATTCTTATTAGTTCATGGATTAGGGAATAACTTATTGGAAAGAAATGAGTAGAAAGATATGTGAAAAGTACAATTTACCATCCCATTGACTGATTACAAGTTAAATGTTATGAACTTTAGACAAATGCAAGATTGGTGTAGACTCCAACTCATTTAGCAGTTTTCTCTTAAATGTTACCAAATATGTGGATTTACACACTAGGTAAATACCACATGAAGAGTATTATTTACAAAAAGAATATGAAAAGTATAATTTACCATATCATTTAACAGTTGTACCATGAATATTTTAAAATAATGGCAATTGCAAGCTGTTTCAGCTATTTGCTCCTAATTTTTCAGATGTGTTGATAATTGTTTGTTCATGCATTAAGTAAGAACCTACTGAAGAGAACTGTTGTATGAATAATACAATTTATTGTATCATTCATCAAATATAAGTTGAATGTTGTTTGCTGATGGTGATGGTAGCCTCTGGGATTGCAAGCATTAGTGTTCCTTGTCATATTTCCACTTTTACCCCCATTTTCACCATTACTTTTTAAAATATGTGGATTAGTTTCAGTTGTTCAGTTAGGCAAGATCCAACTGGAATATGAAAAATGCAGTTTTCTGTATCATTCACCAATTATAAATTCAATACTTTGAACGAGAGACAATCGTGAACTGTGGAAAAATTTCATGTTTCAACTATTTTCTTGTAAATTTTACTACATGTATTGGTACTTATTAAATCATTTATTAGATAAGAACCTGATAAAGAAAATTGTTTTGAAAAAACCTGAAAATTATAATTTACTGTATTATTTACCAGTATATATGTTAAAAAAGGGGGTGACTGTATTGTTGATGGGTTAGCAAGATTATTTGATATATGTATGACTCATGGATCTGGAGAAGGCATATGATAGAGTTGATAGAGATGCTCTGTGGAAGGTATTAAGAATATATGGTGTGGGAGGCAAGTTGTTAGAAGCAGTGAAAAGTTTTTATCGAGGATGTAAGGCATGTGTACGTGTAGGAAGAGAGGAAAGTGATTGGTTCTCAGTGAATGTAGGTTTGCGGCAGGGGTGTGTGATGTCTCCATGGTTGTTTAATTTGTTTATGGATGGGGTTGTTAGGGAGGTGAATGCAAGAGTTTTGGAAAGAGGGGCAAGTATGAAGTCTGTTGGGGATGAGAGAGCTTGGGAAGTGAGTCAGTTGTTGTTCGCTGATGATACAGCGCTGGTGGCTGATTCATGTGAGAAACTGCAGAAGCTGGTGACTGAGTTTGGTAAAGTGTGTGAAAGAAGAAAGTTAAGAGTAAATGTGAATAAGAGCAAGGTTATTAGGTACAGTAGGGTTGAGGGTCAATTCAATTGGGAGGTGAGTTTGAATGGAGAAAAACTGGAGGAAGTGAAGTGTTTTAGATATCTGGGAGTGGATCTGGCAGCGGATGGAACCATGGAAGTGGAAGTGGATCATAGGGTGGGGGAGGGGGCGAAAATTCTGGGAGCCTTGAAGAATGTGTGGAAGTTGAGAACATTATCTCGGAAAGCAAAAATGGGTATGTTTGAAGGAATAGTGGTTCCAACAATGTTGTATGGTTGCGAGGCGTGGACTGTGGATAGAGTTGTGTGCAGGAGGATGGATGTGCTGGAAATGAGATGTTTGAGGACAATGTGTGGTGTGAGGTGGTTTGATCTAGTAAGTAACGTAAGGGTAAGAGAGATGTGTGGAAATAAAAAGAGCGTGGTTGAGAGAGCAGAAGAGGGTGTTTTGAAATGGTTTGGTCATATGGAGAGAATGAGTGAGGAAAGATTGACCAAGAGGATATATGTGTCGGAGGTGGAGGGAACGAGGAGAAGAGGGAGACCAAATTGGAGGTGGAAAGATGGAGTGAAAAAGATTTTGTGTGATCGGGGCCTGAACATGCAGGAGGGTGAAAGGAGGGCAAAGAATAGAGTGAATTGGAGCGATGTGGTATACCGGGGTTGACGTGCTGTCAGTGGATTGAATCAAGGCATGTGTATGGGGGTGGGTTGGGCCATTTCTTTCGTCTGTTTCCTTGCGCTACCTCGCAAACGCGGGAGACAGCGACAAAGCAAAAAAAAAAAAAAAAAAAAAAAAATGACTCATGGTGAGGTGCTTGCATAGTGCCACTGTACAAAGGCAAAGGGGACAAAAGTGAGTGCTCAAATTACAGAGGTATAAGTCTGTTGAGTATTCCGGGGGAATTATATGGGAGGGTATTGATTGAGAGGGTGAAGGCATGTACAGAGCATCAGATTGGGGAAGAGCAGTGTGGTTTCAGAAGTGGTAGAGGATGTGTGGATCAGGTGTTTGCTTTGAAGAATGTATGTGAGAAATACTTAGAAAAGCAAATGGATTTGTATGTAGCATTTATGGATCTGGAGAAGGCATATGATAGAGTTGCTCTGTGGAAGGTATTAAGAATATATGGTGTGGGAGGCAAGTTGTTAGAAGCAGTGAAAAGTTTTTATCGAGGATGTAAGGCATGTGTACGTGTAGGAAGAAAGTGATTGGTTCTCAGTGAATGTTGGTTTGCGGCAGGGGTGCGTGATGTCTCCATGGTTGTTTAATTTGTTTATGGATGGGGTTGTTAGAGAGGTGAATGCAAGAGTTTTGGAAAGAGGGGCAAGTATGCAGTCTGTTTTGGATGAGAGAGCTTGGGAAGTAAGTCAGTTGTTGTTGGCTGATGATACAGTGCTGGAGGCTGATGCGGGTGAGAAACTGCAGAAGCTGGTGACTGAGTTTAGTAAAGTGTGTGAAAGAAGAAAGCTGAGAGTAAATGTGAATAAGAGCAAGGTTATTAGTATTAGGTACAGTAGGGTTGAGGGACAAGTCAGTTGGGAGGTAAGTTTGAATGGAGAAAAACTGGAGGAAGTGAAGTGCTTTAGATATCTGGGGGTCGATTTGCCAGCAGATGGAACCATGGAAGTGGAAGTTAATCATAGAGTGGGGGAGGGAACGAAAGTTCTGGGAGCGTTGAAGGATGTGTGGAAGTCGAGACCGTTATCTTGGAAAGCAAAAATGGGTATGTTTGAAGGAATAGTGGTTCCAACAATGATATATGGTTGCGAGGTGTGGGCTATAGATAGAGTTGTACGGAGGAGGGTGGATGTCCTGGAAATGAAATGTTTGAGGACAATATGTGGTGTGAGGTGGTTTGATTGAGTAAGTAATAATACGGTAAGAGAGATGTTTGGTAATAAAAAGAGTGTGGTTGAGAGAGCAGAAGAGGGTGTTTTGAAATGGTATGGTCACATGGAGAGAATGAGTGAGGAAAGATTTACAAAGAGGATATATGGGCCAGAGATGGAGGGAACGAGGAGAAGTGGGAGACCAAATTGGAGGTGGAAAGATGGAGAGAAACAGATTTTGAGTGATTGGGGCCTGAACATGCAGGAGGGTGAAAGGCGTGCAAGGAATTGCGTGAATTGGAACGATGTGGTATACCGGGGTCGACGTGCTGTCAATGGATTGAACCAGGGCATGTGAAGCGTCTGGGGTAAACCATGGAAAGTTTTGTGGGGCCTGGATGTGGAAAGGGAACTGTGGTTTCGGTGCATTATACATGACAGCTAGAGACTGAGTGTGAACGAATGTGGCCTTTGTTGTCTTTTCCTACTGCTACCTCGCGCACATGTGGGGGGAGGGGGTTGTTATTTCATGTGTGGCGGGGTGGCGACGAGAATGAATAAAGGCAGACAGTATGAATTATGTATATTTATTTATTTATTTATTTTGCTTTGTCGCTGTCTCCCGCGTTAGCGAGGTAGAGCAAGGAAACAGAAGAAAGAATGGTCCAACCCGCCCACATACACATATATATATATACATACACGTCCACACATGCAAATATATATACCTATACATCTCAATGTTAAAGTTGTTAGAAGCAGTGAAAAGTTTTTATCGAGGATGTAAGGCATGTGTACGTGTAGGAAGAGAGGAAAGTGATTGGTTCTCAGTGAATGTAGGTTTGCGGCAGGGGTGTGTGATGTCTCCATGGTTGTTTAATTTGTTTATGGATGGGGTTGTTAGGGAGGTAAATGCAAGAATCTTGGAAAGAGGGGCAAGTATGAAGTCTGTTGGGGATGAGGGAGCTTGGGAAGTGAGTCAGTTGTTGTTCGCTGATGATACAGCGCTGGTGGCGGATTCATGTGAGAAACTGCAGAAGCTGGTGACGGAGTTTGGTAAAGTGTGTGGAAGAAGAAAGTTAAGAGTAAATGTGAATAAGAGCAAGGTTATTAGGTACAGTAGGGTTGAGGGTCAAGTCAGTTGGGAGGTGAGTTTGAATGGAGAAAAACTGGAGGAAGTGAAGTGTTTTAGATATCTGGGAGTGGATCTGTCAGCGGATGGAACCATGGAAGCGGAAGTGGATCATAGGGTGGGGGAGGGGGCGAAAATTTTGGGAGCCTTGAAAAATGTGTGGAAGTCGAGAACATTATCCCGGAAAGCAAAAATGGGTATGTTTGAAGGAATAGTAGTTCCAACAATGTTGTATGGTTGCGAGGCGTGGGCTATGGATAGAGTTGTGCGCAGGAGGATGGATGTGCTGGAAATGAGATGTTTGAGGACAATGTGTGGTGTGAGGTGGTTTGATCGAGTAAGTAACGTAAGGGTGAGAGAGATGTGTGGAAATAAAAAGAGCGTGGTTGAGAGAGCAGAAGAGGGTGTTTTGAAATGGTTTGGGCACATGGAGAGAATGAGTGAGGAAAGATTGACCAAGAGGATATATGTGTCGGAGGTGGAGGGAACGAGGAGAAGAGGGAGACCAAATTGGAGGTGGAAAGATGGAGTGAAGAGGATTTTGTGTGATCGGGGCCTGAACATGCAGGAGGGTGAAAGGAGGGCAAGGAATAGAGTGAATTGGAGCGATGTGGTATACAGGGGTTGACGTGCTGTCAGTGGATTGAATCAAGGCATGTGAAGCGTCCGGGGTAAACCATGGAAAGCTGTGTAGGTATGTATATTTGCGTGTGTGGACGTGTGTATGTACATGTGTATGGGGAGGGTTGGGCCATTTCTTTCGTCTGTTTCCTTGCGCTACCTCGCAAACGCGGGAGACAGCGACAAAGTATAAAAAAAAAAAAAAAAAAAAAACCATCTCAATGTACACATATATATATATACACACACGGACATATACATATATACACATGTACATAATTCATACTGTCTGCCTTTATTTGTTCCCATCGCCACCCCACCACACATGGAATAACAACCCCCTCCCCCCTCATGTGTGCGAGGTAGCACTAGGAAAGACACCAAAGGCCCCATTCGTTCACACTCAGTCACTAGCTGTCATGTAATAATGCACCGAAACCACAGCTCCCTTTCCACATCCAGGCCCCACGCACTTTCCATGGTTTACCCCAGATGCTTCACATGCCCTGGTTCAATCCATTGACAGCACGTTGACCCCAGTATACCACATCGTTCCAGTTCACTCTATTCCTTGCACGCCTTTCACCCTCCTGCATGTTCAGGCCCCGATCACTCAAAATCTTTTTCACTCCATCTTTCCACCTCCAATTTGGTCTCCCACTTCTCCTCGTTCCCTCCACCTCTGACACATATATCCTCTTGGTTAATCTTTCCCCACTCATTCTCTCCATGTGACCAAACCATTTCAAAACACCCTCTTCTGCTCTCTCAACCACACTCTTTTTATTTCCACACATCTCTCTCACCTTTACATTACTTACTCGATCAAACCACCTCACACCACATATTGTCCTCAAACATCTCATTTCCAGCACATCCACCCTCCTGCGCACAACTCTATCCATAGCCCACGCCTCGCAACCATACAAAATTGTTGGAACCACTATTCCTTCAAACATACCCATTTTTGCTTTCCAAGATAATGTTCTCGACTTCCAAACATTCTTCAAGGCTCCCAGAATTTTCGCCCCCTCCCCACCCTATGATTCACTTCCGCTTCCATGGTTCCATCCGCTGCCAGATCCACTGCCAGATATCTAAAACACTTTACCTCCTCCAGTTTTTCTCCATTCAAACTTACCTCCCAATTGACTTGACCCTCAACCCTACTGTACATAATAACCTTGCTCTTATTCACATTTACTCTTAACTTTCTTCTTTCACACACTTTACCAATCTCAGTCACCAGCTTCTGCAGTTTCTTACATGAATCAGCCACCAGCGCTGTATCATCAGCGAACAACAACTGACTCACTTCCCAAGCTCTCTCATCCACAACAGACTGCATACTTGCCCCTCTTTCCAAAACTCTTGCATTCACCTCCCTAACAACCCCATCCATAAACAAATTAAACAACCATGGAGACATCACACACCCCTGCCGCAAACCCACATTCACTGAGAACCAATCACTTTCCTCTCTTCCTACACGCACACATGCCTTACATCCTCGATAAAAACTTTTCACTGCTTCTAACAACTTGCCTCCCACACCATATATTCTTAAAACCTTCCACAGAGCATCTCTATCAACTCTATCATATGCCTTCTCCAGATCCATAAATGCTACATACAAATCCATTTGTTTTTCTAAGTATTTCTCACATACATTCTTCAAAGCAAACACCTGATCCACACATCCTCTACCACTTCTGAAACCACACTGCTCTTCCCCAATCTGATGCTCTGTACACACCTTCACCCTCTCAATCAATACCCTCCCATATAATTTACCAGGAATACTCACAGACTTATACCTCTGTAATTTGAGCTCTCACTCTTATCCCCTTTGCCTTTGTACAATGGCACTATGCAAGCATTCCGCCAATCCTCAGGCACCTCACCATGAATCATACATACATTAAATAACCTTACCAACCAGTCAACAATACAGTCACCCCCTTTTTTAATAAATTCTACTGCAATACCATCCAAACCTGCTGCTTTACCGGCTTTCATCTTCCATAAAGCTTTTACTACCTCTTCTCTATTTACCAAATCATTTTCCCTAACCCTCTCACTTTGCACACCACCTCGACCAAAACACCGTATATCTGCCACTCTATCATCAAACACATCCAACAAACCTTCAAAATACTCACTCCATCTTCTCACATCACCACTACTTGTTATCACCTCCCCATTAGCCCCATTCACTGAAGTTCCCATTTGATCCCTTGTCTTACACACTTTATTTACCTCCTTCCAAAACATCTTTTTATTCTCCCTGAAATTTAATGATACTCTCTCACCCCAACTCTCATTTGCCCTCTTTTTCACCTCTTGCACCTTTCTCTTGACCTCCTGCCTCTTTCTTTTATACCTCTCCCACTCATTTGCACCCTTTCCCTGCAAAAATTGTTCAAATGCCTCTCTCTTCTCTTTCACTAATAATCTTACTTCTTCATCTCACCACTCACTACCTTTTCTAATCAACCCACCTCCCACGCTTCTCATGCCACAAGCATCTTTTGCGCAATCCATCACTGCTTCCCTAAATACATCCCATTCCTCCCCCACTCCCCTTACCTCCTTTGTTCTCACCTTTTTCCATTCTGTACTCAGTCTCTCCTGGTACTTCCTCACACAAGTCTCCTTCCCAAGCTCACTTACTCTCACCACTCTCTTCACCCCAACATTCTTCTTTTCTGAAAACTCCCACAAATCTTCCCTTCACCTCCACAAGATAATGATCAGACATCCCTCCAGTTGCACCTCTCAGCACATTAACATCCAAAGTCTCTCTTTCGTGTGTCTATCAATTAACACGTAATCCAATAACGCTCTCTGGCCATCTCTCCTACTTACATACATATACTTATGTATATCTCGCTTTTTAAACCAGGTATTCCCAATCACCAGTCCTTTTTCAGCACGTAAATCTACAAGCTCTTCACCATTTCCATTTACAACACTAAACACTCCATGTATACCAATTATTCCCTCAACTGCCACATTACTCACCTTTGCATTCAAATCACCCATCACTATAACCCGGTTTTGTGCATCAAAACCATTAACACACTTATTCAGCTGCTCCCAAAACACTTGCCTCTCATGATCTTTCGTCTCATGCCCAGGTGCATATGCACCAATAATCACCCATCTCTCTCCATCCACTTTCAGTTTTACCCATATCAATCTAGAATTTACTTTCTTACACTCTATCACATACTCCCACAACTCCTGATTCAGGAGTAGTGCTACTCCTTCCCTTGCTCTTGTCCTCTCACTAACCCCTGACTTTACTCCCAAGGCATTCCCAAACCACTCTTCCCCTTTACCCTTTAGCTTCGTTTCACTCAGAGCCAAAACATCCAGGTTCCTTTCCTCAAACATACTACCTATCTCTCCTTTTTGCTCATCTTGGTTACATCCACACACATTTAGACACCCCAATCTGAGCCTTCGAGGAGGATGAGCACTCCTCGCGTGACTTCTTCTGTTTCCCCTTTTAGAAAGTTAAAATACAAGGAGGGGAGGGTTTCTGGCCCCCCGCTCCCGTCCCCTTTAGGCGCCATCTACGACACGTGAGGAATGTGTGGGAAGTATTGTTTCTCCCCTATCCCCAGGGATATGTGTTTATATGGATATATGTATATATGTTTATGTCTGTGTGTATATATATGTATATGTTGAGATGTATAGGTATGTATATGTGCATGTGTGGATATTTATGTATATACATGTGTATGTGGGTGGGTTGGGCCATTCTTTCGTCTGTTTCCTTACACTACCTCGCTAATGCGGAAGACAGTGACAAAGTATAATAAATCTATAAACAAATATGTTAATGTTTTGAACAAAAGTTTTGTATCAAGACTCCATGAAGACCAGTGCCTGACCCAGCATCAGACATGGGTGAAGTGGTGACCACAGCATTCAGCGAATAGAGCAATGGGAATTTAAAATGCTCAAATTATTTGTAATGCAGATTGGGTTGCTAGGTACTGTGCTTGTAAATGCCTGTTAAATTTCTTTTCTTTTCCACCTAGCTATGCATGGGGGATGCATTCCTTGAAAAATGCATGTACAGTGAATGCACTCATTGAAAACCTAATAAAGCATATGAGATAAATAGGGATACATTTTTGGCACTGCCCAAAGTCCCCTTTTTTCAATAACACCACAGAAGAAAAAGTAGGTCCATTACTTTTGTGAAGACTATTTACAAAAGGAGCCATTGCACAGATAATACTTGAGCACAAAGTATGTTTGCAATGTTGGTTCACTTTCCCCCATCACTAGATAGATCATGTAATGCTCAAAAAGCTGCTGCATCATATGATTACTGTGTGACCATTGGGAACTCAAGGGAGGGTTGTTTTTATTTTATTTTTTATACTTAGTCACTGTCTCTCGCATTAGCAAGGTACCACAAGGAAACAGACGAAAGAATGGCCCAACCCACCCACATACACATGTATACACATAAACCCCACACACATATACATACCTGTACATTTTAACATATACATACATATACATACACAGACATATACATATATACACATGTACATATTCATACATGCTGCCTTCATCCATTTCTGCCGCCACCCCACCACACATGAAAGTATGTCCATTACTTTTGTGAAGATTATTTACAAAAGGAGCCATTGCACAGATCATACTTGAGCACAAAGTATGTTGGCAATGTTGGTTTATTTTCCCCCTTCTGTAGATATTGCTTTGGTTTTTGCTACCGAGAGCTGGCTGCTTATGTTCCTCCATCACTAGATAGATCATGTAATGCTCAAAAAGCTGCTGCGTCATATGATTACTGTGTGACCATTGGCAACTCAAGGGTGGGTCGTTTGTATTATATTTATTATACTTAGTCACTGTCTCTTGCATTAGTGAGGTACCACAAGGAAACAGACGAAAGAATGGCCCAACCCACCTACATACACATGTATATAAATAAATTCCACACACACACACACACATATACATACCTGTACATTTCAACATATACATACATATACATACACAGACATATATACACATGTACATTTTCATACATGCTGCCTTCATCCATTCCCGTCGCCACTCTGCCACACATGATTACTGTTTGACCATTGGCAACTCAAGGGTGGGTTGTTTTTATTATATTTATTATACTCAGTCATTGTCTCTCACATTAGCGAGGCACCACAAGGAAACACACGAAAGAATGGCTCAACCCACTAACATACACATGTATATACATAAACCCCACACACACAAATATACATACCTGTACCTTTCAACATATACATACATATAAGTACACAGACATAAACATATATACATATGTACATATTCATACATGCTGCCTTCATCCATTCAAACCACCACCCCACCACACATGAAATGCCACCACCCGTGTGTGTGTGTGTGTATGTGTGCGAGGCAGTGCTGGGAAAGGACAACAAGGCCACATTTGTTCACACTCAGTCTCTAGCTGTCATGTGTAATGCACCAAAACCACAGCTCCTTTTCCACATCCATGCCCCACAAAACTTTCCATGGTTTACCCCAGATGTTTCACATCCCTTGGTTCAATCCATTGACACGCGTCGACCCCAATATACCACATCATTCCAATTCACTCTATTCCTTGCATGCCTTTCACCCTCCTGTATGTTCAGGCCCTGACCGCTCAAAATCTTTTTCACTCCATCCTTCCACCTCCAATTTGGTCTCCCACTTCTCCTCGTTCCCTCCACCTACTGACACATATATCCTCTATGTTAATCTTTCCTCACTCATCCTCTCCATGTGACCAAACCATTTCAAAACACCCTCTTCTGCTCTCTCAACCACGCTCTTTTTATTTCCACACATCTCTCTTACCCTTACATTACTTACTCGATCAAACCACCTCTCACCACACATTGTCCTCAAACATCTCATTTCCAGCACATCCATCCTCCTGCGCACAACTCTATCCATAGCCCATGCCTTGCAACCATACAACATTGTTGGAACCACTATTCCTTCAAACATACCCATTTTTGCTTTCCAAGATAATGTTCTCGACTTCCACACATTCTTCAAGGCTCCCAGGATTTTCGCCCCCTCCCCCACCCTATGATTCACTTCCGCTTCCATGGTTCCATCCGCTGCCAGATCCACTGCCAGATATCTAAAACACTTTACTTCCTCCAGTTTTTCTCCATTCAAACTTACCTCCCAATTGACTTGACATCCTACCCTACTGTACCTAATAACCTTGCTCTTATTCACATTTACTCTTAACTTTCTTCTTTCACACACTTTACCAAACTCAGTCACCAGCTTCTGCAGTTTCTCACATGAATCAGCCACCAGCGCTGTATCATCAGCGAGCAACAACTGACTCACTTTCCAAGCTCTCTCATCCCCAACAGATTTCATACTTGCCCCTCTTTCCAAAACTCTTGCATTCACCTCCCTAACAACCCCACCCATAAACAAATTAAACAACCATGGAGACATCACACACCCCTGCCGCAAACCTACATTCACTGAGAACCAATCACTTTCCTCTCTTCCTACACGTACACATGCCTTACATCTTTGATAAAAACTTTTCACTGCTTCTAACAACTTGCTTCCCACACCATATATTCTTCGTACCTTCCACAGAGCATCTCTATCAACTCTATCATATGCCTTCTCCAGATCCATAAGTGTTACATACAAATCCATTTGCTTTTCTAAGTATTTCTCACATACATTCTTCAAAGCAAACACCTGATCCACGCATCCTCTACCACTTCTGAAACCACACTGCTCTTCCCCAATCTGATGCTCTGTACATGCATTCACCCTCTCAATCAATACCCTCCCATAAAATTTACCAGGAATACTCAACAAACTTTTACCTCTGTAATTTGAGCACTCACTCTTATCCCCTTTGCCTTTGTACAATGACACTATGCACGCATTCCACCAATCCTCAGGCAGCTCCATGAATCATACATACATTAAATATATATATATATATTGGCAGAATGCGTGCATAGTGCTATTGTACAAAGGCAAAGGGGATAAGAGTGAGTGCTCAAATTACAGAGGTATAAGTTTGTTGAGTATTCCTGGTAAATTATATGGGAGGGTATTGATTGAGAGGGTGAAGGTATGTACAGAGCATCAGATTGGGGAAGAGCAGTGTGGTTTCAGAAGTGGTAGAGGATGTGTGGATCAGGTGTTTGCTTTGAAGAATGTATGTGAGAAATACTTAGAAAAGCAAATGGATTTGTATGTAGCATTTATGGATCTGGAGAAGGCATATGATAGAGTTGATAGAGATGCTCTGTGGAAGGTATTAAGAATGTATGGTGTGGGAGGCAAGATGTTAGAAGCAGTGAAAAGTTTTTATCGAGGATGTAAGGCATGTGTACGTTTAGGAAGAGAGGAAAGTGATTGGTTCTCAGTGAATGTAGGTTTGCGGCAGGGATGTGTGATGTCTCCATGGTTGTTTAATTTGTTTATGGATGGGGTTGTTAGGGAGGTAAATGCAAGAGTTTTGGAAAGAGGGGCAAGTATGAAGTCTGTTGGGGATGAGAGAGCTTGGGAAGTGAGTCAGTTGTTGTTTGCTGATGATACAGCGCTGGTGGCTGACTCATGTGAGAAACTGCAGAAGCTGGTGACTGAGTTTGGTAAAGTGTGTGAAAGAAGAAAGTTAAGAGTAAATGTGAATAAGAGCAAGGTTATTAGGTACAGTAGGGTTGAGGGTCAAGCCAATGGGGAGGTAAGTTTGAATGGAGAAAAACTGGAGGAAGTAAAGTGTTTTAAATATCTGGGAGTAGATCTGGTAGCGGATGGAACCATGGAAGCGGAAGTGGATCATAGGGTGGGGGAGGGGGCGAAAATCCTGGGAGCCTTGAAGAATGTGTGGAAGTCGAGAACATTATCTCGGAAAGCAAAAATGGGTATGTTTGAAGGAATAGTGGTTCCAACAATGTTGTATGGTTGCGAGACGTGGGCTATGGATAGAGTTGTGCGCAGGAGGATGGATGTGCTGGAAATGAGATGTTTGAGGACAATGTGTGGTGTGAGGTGGTTTGATCGAGTAAGTAACGTAAGGGTAAGAGAGATGTGTGGAAATAAAAAGAGCGTGGTTGAGAGAGCAGAAGAGGGTGTTTTGAAATGGTTTGGGCACATGGAGAGAATGAGTGAGGAAAGACTGACCAAGAGGATATATGTGTTGGAGGTGGAGGGAACGAGGAGAAGTGGGAGACCAAATTGGAGGTGGAAAGATGGAGTGAAAAAGATTTTGTGTGATCGGGGCCTGAACATGCAGGAGGGTGAAAGGAGGGCAAGGAATAGAGGGAATTGGAGCGATGTGGTATACCGGGGTTGACGTGCTGTCAGTGGATTGAATCAGGGCATGTGAAGCGTCTGGGGTAAACCATGGAAAGCTGTGTAGGTATGTATATTTGCGTGTGTGGACGTATGTATATACATGTGTATGGGGGTGGGTTGGGCCATTTCTTTCGTCTGTTTCCTTGTGCTACCTCGCAAACGCGGGAGACAGCGACAAAGAAAAAATATATATATATATATATATATATATATATATATATATATATGGTTTCAGAAGTGGTATAGGATGTGTGGATCAGGTGTTTGCTTTGAAGAATGTATGTGAGAAATACTTAGAAAAGCAAATGGATTTGTATGTAGCATTTATGGATCTGGAGAAGGCATATGATAGAGTTGACAGAGATGCCCTCTGGAAGGTACTAAGAATATATGGTGTGGGAGGCAAGTTGTTAGAAGCAGTGAAAAGTTTTTATCGAGGATGTAAGGCATGTGTACGTGTAGGAAGAGAGGAAAGTGATTAGTTCTCAGTGAATGTAAGTTTGCGGCAGGGGTGTGTGATGTCTCCACGGTTGTTTAATTTGTTTATGGATGGGGTTGTTAGGGAGGTGAATGCAAGAGTTTTGGAAAGAGGGGCAAGTATGCAGTCTGTTGGGATAAGAGAGCTTGGGAAGTGAGTCAGTTGTTGTTCGCTGATGATACAGTGCTGGTGGCTGATTCATGTGAGAAACTGCAGAAGCTGGTGACTGAATTTGGTAAAGTGTGTGAAAGAAGAAAGTTAAGAGTAAATGTGGATAAGAGCAAGGTTATTAGATACAGTAGGGTAGAAGGTCAAGTCAATTGGGAGGTAAGTTTGAATGGAGAAAAACTGAAGGAAGTAAAGTGTTTTAGATATCTGGGAGTGGAACTGGCAGTGGATGGAACCATGGAAGCGGAAGTGAATCATAGGGTGGGGAGGGGGCGAAAATCCTGGGAGCCTTGAAGAATGTTTGGAAGATGAGAAAATTATCTCGGAAAGCAAAAATGGGTATGTTTGAAGGAATAGTGGTTCCAACAAGAGAGCAGAAGAGGGTGTATTGAAATGGTTTGGTCACATGGAGAGAATGAGTGAGGAAAGATTCACAAAGAGGATATATGTGTCGGAGGTGGAGGGAACGAGGAGAAGTGGGAGACCAAATTGGAGGTGGAAAGATGGAGTGAAAAAGATTTTGAGCGATCGGGGCCTGAACATGCAGGAAGGTGAAAGGCTTGCGAGGAATAGAGTGAATTGGAACAATGTGGTATACCGGGGTTGACGTGCTGTCAGTGGATTGAATCAGGGCATGTAAAGCATCTGGGGTAAACCATGGAAAGTTGTGTGGGGCCTGGATGTGGAAAGGGAGCTGTGGTTTCGGGCATTATTACATGACAGCTAGAGACTGAGTGTGAATAAATGTGGCCTTTGTTGTCTTTTCCTAGCGCTACCTCGCACACATGAGGGGGAAGGGGGATGTTATTCCATTTGTGGCGAGGTGGCGATGGAAATAAATAAAGGCAGACAGTACAAATTATGTACATGCGTATATATGTATATGTCTGTGTGTGTATATATATGTGTACATTGAGATGTATAGGTATGTATATTTGAGTGTGTGGACGTGTATGTTTATACATGAGTATGGGGGTGGGTTGGGCCATTTCTTTCGTCTGTTTCCTTACGCTACCTCGCAAACGCGGGAGACAGTGACAAAGCAAAATAAAAAAAAAAAATAATATATACACACATACACAGACATATACATATATACACATGTACATAATTCATACTGTCTGCCTTTATTCATTCCCATCGCCACCCCGCCACACATGAAATAACAACCCCCTCCCCCCTCATGTGTGTGAGGCAGCGCTAGGAAAAGACAACAAGGGCCACATTCGTTCACACTCAGTCTCCAGCTGTCATGTAATAATGCATCGAAACCACAGCTCCCTTTCCACATCCAGGCCCCACAGAACTTTCCATGGTATATCCCAGACACTTCACATGCCCTGGTTCAATCCATTGACAGCACATCGACCCCGGTATACCACATCGTTCCAATTCACTCTATTCCTTGCACGCCTTTCACCCTCTTGCAAGTTCAGGCCCCAATCACTCAAAATCTGTTTCTCTCCATCTTTCCACCTCCAATTTGGTCTCCCACTTCTCCTCGTTCCCTCCACTTCTGACCCGTATATCCTCTTTGTCAATCTTTCCTCACTCATTCTCTCCATGTGACCAAACCATTTCAAAACACCCTCTTCTGCTCTCTCAACCACACTCTCTTTATTACCACACATCTCTCTTACACTTTCATTACTTACTTGATCAAACCACCTCACACCACATATTGTCCTCAAACATCTCATTTCCAGCACATCCACCCTCCGCACAACACTATCTATAGCCCATGCCTCGCAACCATACAACATTGTTGGAACCACTATTCCTTCAAACATACCTATTTTTGCTTTCTGAGATAATGTTCTCAACTTCCACACATTCTTCAACGCTCCCAGAACTTTCACCCCCTCCTCCACCCTATGGTTCACTTACGCTTCCATGGTTCCATCCACTGCCAAATCCACTCCCAGATATCTAAAACACTTTACTTCCTCCAGTTTTTCTCCATTCAAACTTACTTCCCACTTGACTTGTCCCTTAACCCTACTGTACCTAATTACCTTGCTCTTATTCACATTTACTCTCAGCTTTCTTCTTTCACACACTTTACCAAACTCAGTCATCATCTTCTGCAGTTTCTCACACAAATCAACCACAAGCACTGTATCATCAGCAAACAACAACTGACTCACTTCCCAAGCTCTCTCATCCACAACAGACTGCATACTTGCCCCTCTTTCCAAAAGTCTTGTATTCACCTCCCTAACAACTCCATCCATAAACAAATTAAATAACCATGGAGACATCACACACCCCTGCCACAAACTAACATTCACTGAGAACCAATCACTTTCCTCTCTTCCTACATGTACACAAGCCTTACATCCTCAGTAAAAACTTTTCACTGCTTTTAACAACTTGCCCCCCCACACCATATATTCTTAATGCCTTCCACAAAGCATCTCTGTGAACTCTATCATATGCCTTCTCCGGATCCATAAATGCTACATACAAATCCATTTGCTTTTCTAAGTATTTCTCACATACATTTTTCAAAGCAAACACCTGATCCACACATCCTCTACCACTTCTGAAACCACACTGCTCTTCCCCAATCTGATGCTCTGTACATGCCTTCACCCTCTCAATCAATACCCTCCCATATAATTTCCCAGGAATACCTCTGTAATTTGAGAACTCACTTTTATCCCCTTTGCCTTTGTACAATGGCACTATGCAAGCATTCCTCCAATCCTCAGGCACCTCACCATGAGTCATACATACATTAAATAACCTTACCAACCAGTCAACAATACAGTCACCCCCTTTTTTTAATAAATTCCACTGCAATATCATCCATGTATATGAGTGGATGAGCCATGGTGAATATGTGAGGGAAAAAGATTTTGAGTGATCAGGGCCTGAACATACAGGAGGGTGAAAGGCGTGCAAGGAATAGAGTGAATTGGGTCGACATGCTGTCAATGGATTAAACCAGGGCATGTGAAGCATCTGGGGTAAACCATGGAAAGCTTTGTGGGGCCTGGATGTGGAAAGGGAGCTATGGTTTCAGTACATAACACATGACAGCTAGATACTGAGTGTGAATGAATGTGGTCTTTGTTGTCTTTTCATAGTGTTACCTCACGAACAGGCGGTGTGTGTGTGTGTGTGTGTGTGTGTGTGTGTGTGTGTGTGTGTGTGTGTGTGTGTGTGTGTGTGTGTGTTTGTATGTGTGTGTGTGTGTGTGTGTGTGTGTGTGTGTGTGTGTGTGTGTGTGTGTGTGTGTTTGCGCCATTTCATGTGTAGTGGGGTGGTGACAGGAATGGATGAAGGCAGCAAGTATGAATATGTACATGTGCATATATGTATATGTATGTATACGTTGAAATGTATAGGTACGTTTATGTGCATGTGTGGGCGTTATGTATATACATGTGTATGTGGGTGGGTTGGGCCATTCTTTCGTCTGTTTTCTTGCGCTATTTTGCTAATGCGGGAGACAGCAACAAGGTATAAGAAGATAAATAAATAATATATATTTATTATACTTAATTGCCGTCTTCCGTGTCATTGAGATAACGCAAGGAAACAGACGAGGAATGGCTCATTCCACCCATGTACACATGTATAAAATCCCATACACGCATATATACATATACATTTCAACGTATACATACATATACATACACACATATACATATATACACATGTACATATTCATAAATGCTGCCTTTATCCATTGTTGTCAAATACCAGCATTCCAAAAATGTTTTCTCATTACTGAATACAACACAATTCCTCTGCTTTATTAGATTCAGATAGAGCAATGAACAATATCAGGTCTCGACTGATATTTTTTTCTTCAGTGCACCTAATAAGAAAATAATTTTGAGCATAGTATATATGATGTAGCAGATTTTAATACTCCAGATAGTATTATAGGTAAACAAAATGGATATTGAAAAATTGATTCACAGACTGAATAGCAGAGGAAGACTCTAAAGAAGGTATATGTTTCTTGAGGAATATGTGGTTGACAAAGGCTTTATCACGGAATAATTAAAGAGTGCACTCATAGCTCAGGATTTATGGAGGAGACTTTGGTGGTATGACTGTTGGATATCCTAAAGCAGCATATTGAATTTAGATAAACATTACATGATAATTTGCTGTTCATCTTCAACACTTTAAGGTTCAAAGATGATTGATACTTAAAATGCTTAGGGTAGATTCTGCATGCACTATTCTACTCTGATTGTAGGAAATTTGTTTATAGTATGAATGGTAATGTTCCTTTGTATGGGTCAGCCATCTGATTCTTTTTGAAGTGTATCATAAGAAAATTGCATTTTGTCTGTGTCTCAAAAAGCACTCTTATTTCAGCTCTGGAGACAGAAGGACTTTTCCGTCGATCTAGTGCAGCAGCTGTGGTGAAAAGTGTACAGGAACGCTTCAATAAGGGTGAAGCGGTGAACTTTGATTTGGAAAATGATGTGCACACAGCAGCAGTTATCATCAAAACCTTCTTCGTGAATTGGAGGAACCTCTTATGACCTTTGACTTATATGATGAGATAATCCAGTTTCAAGGTTAGTTATGGTTACCTGACAGAAAATAGTGCATTATTTTAAAGAATATTTGAGTATATCTCAGAAGACCCACCCTTTAAAATGGCTTCTCTCCAAATTGTAATGTATTGTTAGATGACTCAAAGAAAGTCATCCCTACCAGTTTGTTTGTTATTCCCTTGGTGTAGCAGTTAGTGTTCCTGACTGTGACTTATTCACAGGCTGCCCAGGATCAAGTGCATATGTTCAAATTCTGACTGTGGCAGTCGGTCCACAATCAACCTGTTCATCCACACCTAGGAGTTGATCGATAAAATAGGTACCTGGCTCAGGCTAGGGTATATATATATCTATATATATATATATATATATATATATATATATATATATATATATATATATATATATATTTTTTTTTCTTTTTGCCGGTCTCCCGCGTTTGCGAGGTAGTGCAAGGAAACAGACGAAAGAAATGGCCCAACCCACCCCCATACACATGTATATACATACGTCCACACATGCAAATATACATACCTACACAGCTTTCCATGGTTTACCCCAGACGCTTCACATGCCCTGATTCAATCCACTGACAGCATGTCAACCCCGGTATACCACATCGATCCAATTCACTCTATTCCTTGCCCTCCTTTCACCCTCCTGCATGTTCAGGCCCTGATCACACAAAATCTTTTTCACTCCATCTTTCCACCTCCAATTTGGTCTCCCACTTCTCCTCGTTCCCTCCACCTCCGACACATATATCCTCTTGGTCAATCTTTCCTCACTCATTCTCTCCATGTGCCCAAACCATTTCAAAACACCCTCTTCTGCTCTCTCAACCACGCTCTTTTTATTTCCACACATCTCTCTTACCCTTACGTTACTTACTCGATCAAACCACCTCACACCACACATTGTTCTCAAACATCTCATTTCCAGCACATCCATCCTCCTGCGCACAACTCTATCCATAGCCCACATAGCTCGCAACCATACAACATTGTTGGAACCACTATTCCTTCAAACATACCCATTTTTGCTTTCCGAGATAATGTTCTCGACTTCCACACATTCTTCAAGGCTCCCAGGATTTTACCCCCCCCCTCCCCCTCCCCCACCACCACCACCACCACCACCCTATGATCCACTTCCGCTTCCATGGTTCCATCCGCTGGCAGATCTACTCCCAGATATCTAAAACACTTTACTTCCTCCAGTTTTTCTCCATTCAAACTTACATCCCAATTGACTTGACCCTCAACCCTTCTGTACCTAATTACCTTGCTCTTATTCACATTTACTCTTAACTTTCTTCTTTCACACACTTTACCAAACTCAGTCACCAGCTTCTATAGTTTCTCACATGAATCAGCCACCAGTGCTGTATCATCAGCGAACAACAACTGACTCACTTCCCAAGCTCTCTCATCCACAACAGACTTCATACTTGCCCCTCTTTCCAAAACTCTTGCATTCACCTCATTAACAACCCCATCCATAAACAAATTAAACAACCATGGAGACATCACACACCCCTGCCACAAACCTGCATTCACAGAGAACCAATCACTTTCCTCTCTTCCTACACGTACACATGCCTTACATCCTCGATAAAAACTTTTCACTGCTTCTAACAACTTGCCTCCCACACCATATATTCTTAATACCTTCCACAGAGCATCTCTATCAACTCTATCATATGCATTCTCCAGATCCATAAATGCTACATACAAATCCATTTGCTTTTCTAAGTATTTCTCACATACATTCTTCAAAGCAAACACCTGATCCACACATCCTCTACCACTTCTGAAACCACACTGCTCTTCCCCAATCTGATGCTCTGTACATGCCTTCCCCCTCTCACTCAATACCCTCCCATATAATTTACCAGGAATACTCAACAAACTTATACCTCTGTAATTTGAACACTCACTATTATCCCCTTTGCCTTTGTACAATGGCACTATGCACGCATTCCGCCACTCCTCAGGCACCTCACCATGAGTCATACATACATTAAATAACCTTACCAACAAGTCAATAATACAGTCACCCCCTTTTTTAATAAATTCCACTGCAATACCATCCAAACCTGTGAGAAACTGCAGAAGCTGGTGACTGAGTTTGGTAAAGTGTGTGAAAGAAGAAAGTTAAGAGTAAATGTGAATAAGAGCAAGGTAATCAGGTACAGTAGGGTTGAGGGTCAAGTCAATTGGGAGGTAAGTTTGAATGGAGAAAAACTGGAGGAAGTAAAGTGTTTTAGATATCTGGGAGTGGATCTGGCAGCAGATGGAACCATGGAAGCGGAAGTAGATCATAGGGTGGGGGAGGGGGCGAAAATCCTGGGAGCCTTGAAGAATATGTGGAAGTCGAGAACATTGTCTCGGAAAGCAAAAATGGGTATGTTTGAAGGAATAGTGGTTCCAACAATGTTGTATGGTTGCGAGGCGTGGGCTATGGATAGAGTTGTGCGCAGGAGGATGGATGTGCTGGAAATGAGATGTTTGAGGACAATGTGAGGTGTGAGGTGGTTTGATCGAGTAAGTAACGTAAGGGTAAGAGAGATGTGTGGAAATAAAAAGAGCGTGGTTGAGAGAGCAGAAGAGGGTGTTTTGAAATGGTTTGGGCACATGGAGAGAATGAGTGAGGAAAGATTGACCAAGAGGATATATATGTCGGAGGTGGAGGGAACGAGGAGAAGTGGGAGACCAAATTGGAGGTGGAAAGATGGAGTGAAAAAGATTTTGTGTGATCGGGGCCTGAACATGCAGGAGGGTGAAAGGAGGGCAAGGAATAGAGTGAATTGGATCGATGTGGTATACCGGGGTTGACGTGCTGTCAGTGGATTGAATCAGGGCATGTGAAGCGTCTGGGGTGAACCATGGAAAGCTGTGTAGGTATGTATATTTACGTGTGTGTGTATACATTGTGTATGGGGGTGGGTTGGGCCATTTCTTTCATCTGTTCCTTGCGCTACCTTGCAAACGCGGGAGACAGCGACAAAGGAAAAAACTATTCGCCATTTCCCGCGTTAGCGAGGTAGCGTTAAGAACAGAGGACTGGGCCTTTTTTGGAATATCCTCACCTGGCCCCCTCTGTTCCTTCTTTTGGAAAATTAAAAAAAAAAAAAAACGAGAGGGGAAGATTTCCAGCCCCCCGCTCCCTCCCCTTTTAGTCGCCTTCTACGACACGCAGGGAATACGTGGGAAGTATTCTTAATCCCCTATCCCCAGGGATAAAAAATATATATATATATATATATATATATATATATATATATATATATATATATATATATAGATATAGATATATATATACATATGAAAGCCCCCAAGGCAGCAGGTTTGGATGGTATTGCAGTAGAATTTATTAAAAAAGGGGGTGACTGTGTTGTTGAATGGTTGGTAAGGTTATTTAATGTATGTATGACTCATGGTGAGGTGCCTGAGGATTGGAGGAATGCTTGCAGAGTACCATTGTACAAAGGCAAAGGGGGTAAA
The DNA here is from genome assembly GCF_036320965.1 of Panulirus ornatus. Taxonomy (NCBI): domain Eukaryota; kingdom Metazoa; phylum Arthropoda; class Malacostraca; order Decapoda; family Palinuridae; genus Panulirus; species Panulirus ornatus. Next base: position 34,696,075 of record NC_092232.1, read on the forward strand.
AGTGAGTGCTCAAATTACAGAGGTATAAGTTTGTTGAGTATTCCTGGGAAATTATATGGGAGGGTATTGATTGAGAGGGTGAAGGCATGCACAGAGCATCAGATTGGGGAAGAGCAGTGTGGTTTCAGAAATGGTAGAGGATGTGTGGATCAGGTGTTTGCTTAGAAGAATGTATGTGAGAAATACTTAGAAAAGCAAATGGATTTGTGTGTAGCATTTATGGATCCGGAGAAGGCATATGATATAGTTGATAGAGATGCTCTGTGGAAGGTATTAAGAATATATGGTGTGGGAGGCAAGATGTTAGAAGCAGTGAAAAGTTTTTATTGAGGATGTAAGGCATGTGTACGTGTAGGAAGAGAGGAAAGTGATTGGTTTTCAGTGAATGTAGGTTTGCGGCAGGGGTGTGTGATGTCTCCATGGTTGTTTAATTTGTTTATGGATGGGGTTGTTTGGGAGGTAAATGCAAGAGTTTTGGAAAGAGGGGCAAGTATGCAGTCTGTTGTGGATGAGAGAGCTTGGGAGGTGAGTCAGTTGTTGTTCGCTGATGATACAGTGCTGGGGGCTGATTCGTGTGAGAAACTGCAGAAGCTGGTGACTGAGTTTGGTAAAGTGTGTGAAAGAAGAAAGCTGAGAGTAAATGTGAATAAGAGCAAGGTTATTAGGTACAGTAGGGTTGAGGGACAAGTCAATTGGGAGGTAAGTTTCAATGGAGAAAAACAGGAGGAAGTGAAGTGTTTTAGATATCTGGGAGTAGATTTGGCAGCGGATGGAACCATGGAAGCGGAAGTGAATCAAAGGGTGGGGGAGGGGGCGAAAGTTCTGGGAGTGTTGAAGAATGTGTGAAAGTCAAGAACATTATCTCGGAAAGCAAAAATGGGTATGTTTGAAGGAATAGTGGTTCCATCAATGTTATATGGTTGCAAGTTGTGGGCTATAGATAGAGTTGTGCGCAGGAGGGTGGATGTGCTGGAAATGAGATGTTTGAGGACAATATGTGGTGTGAGGTGGTTTGATCGAGTAAGTAATGTAAGGGTAAGAGAGATGTGTGGAAATAAAAAGAGTGTGGTTGAGAGAGCAGAAGAGGGTGTTTTGAAATGGTTTGGTCACATGGAGAGAATGAGTGAGGAAAGATTGACCAAGAGGATATATGTGTCATAGGTGGAGGGAACGAGTAGAAGTGGGAGACCAAATTGGAGGTGGAAAGATGGAGTGAAAAAGATTTTGAGTGATCGGGGCCTGAACATACAGGAGGGTGAAAGGTGTGTAAGGAATAGAGTGAATTGGAACGATGTGGTATACCGGGGCCGACGTGCTGTCAATGGATTGAACCAGGGCATGTGAAGCGTCTGGGGTAAACCATGGAAAGTTCATCTGCCACAAAGCTTTTACCACCTCTTCTCTGTTTACCAAATCATTCTCCCTAACCCTCTCACTTTGCACACTACTTCGACCAAAACACCCTATATCTGCCACTCTATCATCAAACACACTTAACAAACCTTCAAAATACTCACTCCATCTCCTTCTCACATCACCACTACTTGTTATCACCTCTCCATTAGCCCCCTTCACTGTTCCCATTTGTTCCCTTGTCTTATGCACTTTATTTACCTCCTTCTAAAACAATTTTTTATTCTCCCTAAAAGTCAATGATACTCTCTCACCCCAACTCTCATTTGCCCTCTTTTTCACCTCTTGCACCTTTCTCTTGACCTCCTGCCTCTTTCTTTTATACACATCTCCCAGTTATTAGCATTATTTCCCTGCAAAAATCATCCAAATGCCTCTCTCTTCTCTTTCACTAATAATCTTACTTCTTCATCCCACCACTCACTATCCTTTCTAATATTCCCACCTCCCATGCTTCTCATGCCACAAGCATCTTTTGCACAAGCCATCCCATTCCTCCCACACTCCCCTTACGTCCTTTGTTGTCACCTTTTTCCATTCTGTACTCAGTCTCTATTGATACTTCCTCACACAAGTCTCCTTCCCAAGCTCACTTACTCTCACCACTCTCTTCACCCCAACATTCTCTCTTCTTTTCTGAAAACCTCTACAAATCTTCACCTTCGTCTCCACAAGATAGTGATCAGACATCCCTCCAGTTGCACTTCTCAGCACATTAACTTCCAAAAGTCTCTCTTTTGCATGCCTATCAATTAACACATAATCCAGTAATGCTCTCTGGCCACCTCTCTTACTTACATACGTATACTTATGTATATCTCTCTTTGTAAACCAGGTATTCCCAATCACCAATCCTTTTTCAGCACATAAATCTACAAGCTCTTCACCGTTTCCATTTACAACACTGAACACCCCATGTACATCAATTATTCCCTCAACTGCCACATTACCCACCTTTACATTCAAATCACCTATCACTATAACCCGGTCTCTTGCATCAAGACTACTAACACACTCACTCATCTGCTTTCAAAACACTTGCCCCATATGATCTTTGTTCTCATGCCCAGGTGTATATGCACCAGTAATCACCCATCTCTCTCCATTCACTTTCAGTTTCACCTATATCAATCTAGAGTTTACTTTCTTACACTTTATCACATACTCCCACCACTCCTGTTTCAGTATTGCTACTCCTTCCCTTGCTCTTGTCCTCTCTCTCACCCCTGACTTTACTCCCAAAACATTCCCAAACCACTCTTCCCCTTTACCCTTGAGCTTCGTTTCACTCAGAGCCAAAACATCCAGGTTCCTTTCCTCAAACATACTACCTATCTCTCTTTTTTTCTCATCTTGGTTACACCCACACACATTTAGACACCCCAATCTGAGCCTTCTATATTTGTTTATTATACTTTGTCGCTGTCTCCTGTGTTAGCGAGGTAACACAAGGAAACAGACAAAACAATGGCACAACTCACCCACATACACATGTATATACATAAGCGCCCACACATGCACATATACATACCTATACATTTCAACATATACATATGCATACACAGACATATACATATATACATATGTACATATTCATACTTGCTGCCTTCATCCATTCCCGTTGCCACCTCGCCACACATGAAATGGCACCTCTTTCCCCCTGGATGCACGCGAGGTAGCACTAGGAAAAGACAACAAAGGCTACATTTGTTCACACTCAGTCTCTTGTTATGTGTAATGCACTGAAACCACACCTCCCTTTCCACATCCAGGCCCCCAAAACTTTCCGTGGTTTACCCGAGACGCTTCACATGCCCTGGTTCAAACCATTGACAGCATGCCGACCCCAGTATACCACATCATTCCAATTCACTCTATTCCTTGCACACCTTTCACCCTCCTGAATGTTCAGCCCCCATCGCTTAAAAGTCTTTTTCACTCCATCCTTCCACCTCCAATTTGGTCTCCCGCTTCTCGTTCCCTCCACCTCTGACATATATCCTCTTTGTCAATCTTTCCTCACTGAATCTCTCCATGTGACCAAATCATTTCAACACACCCTCTTTTGCTCTCTCAACCACACTCTTTTTATTACCCCATATCTCTCTTACTCTCATTACTTACTCAGTCAAACCACCTCACACCATGTATTGTCCTCAAACATCTCATTTCCAACACATCCACCCTTCTCCGCACAACTCTATCCATAGCCCACACCTTGCAACTATATAATATAGTTGGAACCACTATTCCTTCAAACATACCCATTCTTCAACGCTCCCAGAACCTTTGCCCCTTCCCCCGCCCTGTGACTCAATTCCACTTCCATGGTTCCATCTGCTGCCAAATCCACTCCCAGATATCTAAAACACTTCACTTCCTCCATTTTTTCTCCATTCAAAGTTACCTCCCAATTTACTTGTCCCTGAATCCTACTGAACCTAATAACCTTGCTCTTATTCATATTTACTCTCAGCTTTCTTCTTTCACACACTTTACCAAACTCAGTCACCAGCTTCAGCAGTTTCTCACCCGACTCAGCCACCAGCGCTGTATCAGCAAACAACAACTGACTCACTTCCCAAGCCTTCTAATCCACAACAAACTGCATACTTGCCCCTCTCTCCAAAACTCTTGCTTTCACCTCACTAACAACCCCATCCACAAACAAATTAAACAACCATGGAGACATCACGCACCCCTGACGCAAACCGACATTCACTGGAAATGAACCACTTTCCTCTCTTCCTACACGTACACATGCCTTACATCCTCGATAAAAACCTTTTACTGCTTCTAGCAACATGCTTTCCATACCATATACTCGTAATACCTTCCACAGAGCATCTCTATCAACTCTGTCATATGCCTTCTCCAGATCCATAAATGCTACATACAAATCCATTTGTTTTTGTAATTATTTCTCATGTACATTCTTCAAAGAAAACACCTGATCCACACATCCTCTACCACTCCTGAAACCACACTGCTCTTCCTCAATCTGATGCTCTGTACATGCTTTCACCCTCTCAATCAATACCCTCCCATACAATTTTCCAGGAATACTCAACAGACTTTTACCTCTGTAATTTGAACACTCACTATTATCCCCTTTGCCATTGTACAATGGCACTATGCCTGCATTCTGCCAATCCTCAGGCACTTCACCATGAACCATACATACATTGAATATCCTCACCAACTAGTTAACTACACAGTCTTATCTCTTACATACTCACTGTTTCCCTCATCAGTGAGGTAGTGCCAGGAAACAGATGAAGAATGGCCCATCCACTCATATACACGTATATTTTCATGAATGCCCATATACACACATATACATATCAACATATACATACACACTCACAGACATATACATATATATGCATGTACATATTCATACTTGCTTTCCTTCATCCATTCCTGTTGTTACCCCGCCCCACAGGAAACAGCATCGCTTCCTCCCATTTTAGTGAGGTAGCGCCAGGAAAACAGACAAAAAAGGCCACATTCGTTCACATTCAGTCTGTAGCTGTCATGTGTAATGCAATGAAACCACAGCTCCCTATCCACATCCAGGCCCCACAAACCTTTCCATGGTTTACCCCAGACGCTTCACATACCCTGGTTCAGTCAACCCCGGTATACTACATCGTTCCAATTCACTCTAATCCTTGCACGCCTCTTACCCACATGTATGTTCAGGCCCTGATCGCTAAAAATCTTTTTCACTCCATCCTTCCACCTCCAATTTGGTCTCCTACTCCACCTCTGACAAGTATATCCTCTTTGTCAATTTTTCCTCACTCATTCTCTTCATATGTCCAAACCATTTCAACACACCAGCTTCTGCTCTCTCAACCACATTCTTTTTATTTCCACACATATCTCTTACCCTTTCATTACCTACTCGATCAAACCACCTCACCCCTCATATCGTGTTCAAACATTTGATTCCCAACACATCCACCCTCCTCCTTACTACCCTATCTATAGTCCATGCCTTGCAACCATATAGTATTGTTGGAACTACTATTCCTTCAGACATACCCATTTTTGCTCTCCAGGATAACATTCTCTCCTTCCACACATTCTTCATTGCTCCCAGAACCTTTGCCCCCTCGCACACCCTGTGATTCACCTCTGCTTCCATGGTTCCATTCCCTCCTAAGTCCACTCCCAGATATCTAAACACTTCACTTCCTCCAATTTTTCTCCATTCAAACTTTTTTTTTTCATTATTATTATACTTTATCAATTTCTCCCGTGTTAGCGAGGTAGCGCAACGAAACAGACAAAAGAATGGCCCTACCTAGCCACATACACATGTATATACATAAATGCCCACACATGCACATATACATACCTATACTTTTATCCCTGGGGATAGGGGAGCAAGAATACTTCCCACGTATTCCCTGCGTGTCGTAGAAGGCGACTAAAAGGGGAGGGAGCGGGGGGCTGGAAATCCTCCCCTCTCGTTTTTTTTTTAATTTTCCAAAAGAAGGAACAGAGAATTGGGCCAGGTGAGGGTAGTCCCTCAAAGGCTCAGTCCTCTGTTCTTAACGCTACCTCGCTAATGCGGGAAATGGCGAATAGTTTGAAAGAAAGAAAGAAACATTTCAACGTACACACACATTTACATACACAGACATATACATATATACACATGTACATATTCATACTTGCTGCCTTCATCCATTCCTGTCGCCAACCTGCCACACATGAAATGGCACCCCCCTCCCCCCGCACACGCATGACGTAGCGCTAGGAAAAGGCAACAAAGGCCACATACGTTCACACTCAGTCTCTAACTATCATGTGTAATGCACTGAAACCACAGCTCCCTTTCCACATCCATGCCCCACAAAACTTTCCATGGTTTACCCCAGACACTTCACATGCCCTGGTTCAACCTATTGACAGCACGTCGGCCCTAGTATACCACATCGATCCAGTTCACTCTTATTCCTTACATGCATTTCACCCTTTAGAATGTTCAGCCCCTGATCGCTCAAAATCTTTTTCACTCCATCCTTCCACCTTGGATCCAATTTGGTCTCCCACTTTTTCTGGTTCCCTCCACCTCTGTCACGTATATCCTCTTTGTCAATCTTTCATCACTCATTCTCTCCATGTGACCAAACCATTTCAATGCACCCTCTTCTGCTCTCTCAACCACACTCTTATTACCACACATCTCTCTCACCCTTTCATTACTTGTTCGATCAAACCACCTTCCACCACATATTGTCCTCAAATGTCTCATTTCCAACATATCCACCCTCCACCACACAACCATATAACATTGTTGGAACCACTATTCCTTCAAACACCCATTTTTGCTCCCTGGGATAATGTTCTCGCCTTCTACATGTTCTTCAATGCTCCCAGAACCTTCGCCCCCTCCCCTACCCTGTGATTCACTTCCATGGTTCCATCCACCGCTAAATCCACTCCTAGATATCTAGAACACTTCACTTCCACCATTTTTTCTCCATTCAAACTTACCTCCCATTTGACTTGTTCCTCAACCCTGCTGAACCTAATAACCTTGCTCTTATTCACATTTACTCTCAGCTTTCTTCTTTCACACATTTTACCATACTCAGTCACCAGCTTCTTACCCGAATCAGCCACCAGGGCTGTATCATCAGCGAACAACAACTGACTCACTTCCCAAGCCCTCTCATCCACAACAGACTGCATACTTGCCCCTCTCTCCAAAACTCATGCATTCACCTCCCTAGCAACCCTATCCATAAAAATCAAACAACCATGGAGACATTACGCACCCCTGCCACAAACCGACATTCATTGGGAACCAATAACTTTCCTCTCTTCCTACTCATACACACACATTCCTTACATCCTCGATGAAAACTTTCCACTGCTTCTAGCAACTTACCTCCCACACCATATACTCTTAATACCTTCCACAGAGCACCTCTATCAACTCTATCATATGCCCTCTCCAGATCCATAAAAGCTACTTATAAATCCATTGGTTTTTTAAGTATTTCTCACATACAATTTTCAATGCAAACACCTGATCCACACATCCTCTATCGCTTCAAAACCCACACTGCTCTTCCTCAATCTGATGCTTTGTACATGACTTCACCCTCTCAGTCAGTACCCTCCAATACAATTTCCCTGGAATACTCAACAAACTTTTACCTCTGTAATTTGAACACCCTTTTCCTTTGTACCATGGCACTATGCATACATTCCACCAACCAACAGCACAGTCACCCCTTTTTTAATATATTCCACTGCAATACCATCCAATCTCTCCTCCTTGCTGATTTTCATCTTCCACAAAACTTTCGCTACCTCTTCTATGTTTACCAAACCCTTCTCCCTGACCTTACTTCTCACACCACCTCAATCAAAACACCCTACATATACCACTCTTATCAAACACTTTCAACAAACCTTCAGAATTCTTACTCCATCTCCTCACTTCACCACTACTTGTTATTACCTCCCCATTAGTCCCTTTACCAATGTTCCCATTTGTTCTCTTGTCTTACACACTTTATTTACCTCCTTCCAAAACATCCTTTATATTCTCCCTAAAATTTAATGATCCTCTTTCACCCCAATTTCATTTGCCATCTTTTTCACCTCTTGCACCTTTTTCTTGGCCTCCTACCTCTTTCTCTTATACATCTCCCAGTCATTTGCACTAATTCTCTGCAAAAAATCATCCAAATCCCTCTCTCTTCTCTTTCACTAATAATCTTACTTCTTCATCCCACCACTCACTACCCTTTCTAATTTGGCCACCTCCCACCTTTGTCATGCCACATGCATCTTTTGTGCAAGCCAATACATCCCATTCCTCCCCTACTCCCCTTATGTCATTTGCTCTCACCTTTTGCCATTCTGCACTCAATCTCTCGTGGTACTTCCTCACACAAGTCTCCTTCCCAAGCCCACTTACTGTCACCACTCTCTTCACCCCAGCATTCTCTCTTTTCTGAAAACCTATACAAATCTTCACCTTTGCCTAAACAAGATAATGACCAGACATCCTTCCAGTTGCTCCTCTCAGCACATTAACATCCAATGGTCTCTCTTTCATGCACCTATCAATTAACACGGTAATCCAATAATGCTCTTTAGCCATGTCTCCTACTTACAAACGTATACTTATGTAAATCTCTTTTTTTTAATTTTTTTTTCAGGTCTGAATAAAAGTGATCGCCTCACTACACTCAAGCAGATAATCCTAGAAAAACTACCAGAGGATAACTACCTTGTACTCAAATTCATTGTAAACTTCCTAACAAAGGTAAGATTTTAATTTGGAGCTTAAACCCTTAACCCTTACAAGGTGCTTTTACCTCTTGTGTTCTCCATATGCATAAACAATGAAAAAAAGTTGATATCCTGTATGAAATAATGAAATCTTCATGTAGAAGTACGAAAATACACACACAAAAAAGTATAGAAACATGCACAAACACAAAAAAATCTTATTTAGGTTTTGAATTTGTTTTGACATGTTGGAGTAGATGTATGAAAGATGTATCAGAGCTTGGTGCCAGCAAGACTTGTGTGATCTTTCCTCTTTAGAGGGTGGACATGGTGGTCTAGTTTGCATTTCCTATTACTTTGTCACACTTGATTTCTGATACATTGTTACTCATTCATATAATGTTAATTTTATTTTACTTTTTTTATTCTCTGTAAGCTTTACATAATTTCATATATTCCACCTTTACATACATTTTATGAAATATGCTGTACCAATTAGGTTTTTTGGATACAAGCTGTGTTATCGTGTGGCACCACATCCTTTAAATAGAAAGTGTGAAGTGTCTCAAATCTCATATGGTCCACTTGCATAGTAAGTGTATGTGGTATTAGAATCATCCTTAACATGTTAAGATGATAAAAGAATTTCCTGTCATAGGATGTATCCTGGTATGAACAGCCATAGTGACCCTGGCGTTAAATGTACATTTTGAGGTGTCATTTCAACAGTTTTATAGCTTGTTACTTTGTAATCTACTGAATCAGGACCTGTATACCAGGTCTCTCTCTCTCTCTCTCTCTCTCTCTCTCTCTCTCTCTCTCTCTCTCTCTCTCTCTCTCTCTCTCTCTCTCTCTCTCTCTCTCTCTCTCTCTCTCTCAGAATTTTTATAAATTCATTTCTGATTACAAGGGCAGGTCATGTTAACTGCCTTCTGAAAGCAAAGTAAAACTATAAAAAGGCAAGTGAATTGCTGCTACTCCTCTTAGTTTTGAAGTTTTTAAAAACTTTTCTTTTAGTAGATCAACAAAGCATTTCGTTGATAGCATGGGTGAATGGGTATTTATCTTGGTGCAGGTAAATCTATATATTAATTGACTTGACCAGGTAATTAAGCTGCTGTACCCTCAGCTTGTCTGTCAGGATCAGAAAAGCAGTTGTTCTGATCCAATGAAGCATTTACATAGAGAGTGGTGGAATGTTTACACAGTCTCATTTTTTGACAAGTAACTTCTGAGACTTCTGCTGAGCTGAACAGCATAGGGGTGTGGTGCAGCAACTTGTGGTAAGATTTAGAAAGGCAGATTTTTTTTTTACATTGATTTTATCCCTGGGGATAGGGGAGAAAGAATACTTCCCACGCATTCCTCACGTGTCGTAGAAGGCGACTAAAAGGGATGGGAGTGGGGGGGCTAGAAACCCTCCCCTCCTTGTATTTTAACTTTCTAAAAGGGGAAACAGAAGATATGTTTGAAGGAATAGTGGTTCCAACAATGTTGTATGGTTGTGAGGCGTGGGTTATGGATAGAGTTGTGCGCAGGAGGGTGGATGTGCTGGAAATGAGATGTTTGAGGACAGTATGTGGTGTGAGGTGGTTTGATCGAGTAAGTAATAATACGGTAAGAGAGATATGTGGTAATAAAAAGAGTGTGGTTGAGAGAGCAGAAGAGGGTGTTTTGAAATGGTTTGGTCACATAGAGAGAATGAGTAAGGAAAGATTGACAAAAAGGATATATGTGTCAGAGGTGTAGGGAACAAGGAGAAGTGGGAGACCAAATTGGAGGTGGAAAGATGGAGTGAAAAAGATTTTGAGTGATCGGGGCCTGAACATACAGGAGGGTGAAAGGCGTCCAAGGAATAGAGTGAATTGGAATGATGTGGTATACCGGGGTCGACGTGCTGTCAATGGATTGAACCAGGGCATGTGAAGCGTCTGGGGTAAGCCATGGAAAGTTGTGTGGGGCCTGGGTGTGGAAAGGGAGCTGTGGTTTCGGTGCATTATTACATGACAGCTAGAGACTGAATGTGAACGAATGGGGCCTTTGTTGTCTTTTCCTAGCGTTACCTCGCACACACGAGGGGGGAGGGGGTTGTTATTTCATGTTTGGCGAGGTGGCGATGGGAATGAATAAAGGCAGACAGTATGAATTATATACATGTGTATGTATGTATATGTCTGTGTGTGTATATATATGTATAGGTATGTATATTTGCATGTGTGGACGTGTATGTATATACATGTGTATGTGGGTGGGTTGGGCCATTCTTTCGTCTGTTTCCTTGCGGTACCTCGCTAACGCTGGAGTCAGCGAGAAAGCAAATAAATAAATAAAATACATTGATTGCAAAAGAAAATAACATGCTGATCAGTATTTGTGTGACAGTACAATCAGTCTCATTATCAAGTTTACAGCTTGATATCTAGAATTGTCTATCTATCTCTGACACCTGTTCCATTCTGGAACTCCCTCAAGGGAGTGGCCATGGCAATAGAGTCTCCATAACTAGTGAACTCTTGTGCCGCTTCTTAGCCTTTAGTGCCTCACTCTTTAAGAGGCCAGTGGCAGAAGGCAAGTCTAGCACAGTGTTTGTAGAGGTTCCTACCTAATGTTCCTACTGACTACTATGTAATGCTCTTGCCTAATGTTCCTACTGACTACTTCGTAATGCTCTTGCTAACGTTCGACGAATGGACTGGGAGAGATTTTATTTTTGTAAATAGAGTGATAGTAGTCCATGTGTGGGTTAGGCAGAAAGATAAGATGGTTATCTGAGATAGAGGAGTGCAGCTGTCACTAACCTTTCCAATACCCAGGTGGATAGTGCAGGTAATATACCTCCCTGGTCATTGGCTGCTTGCCATCTACTACTTACAAAGACTTGGCTTCAAGTGTTCTGATTTATTCTTCAACATCTGTAGTGAAAAAGTATTCCAGCAACATTCATACTAATTCTGTTAGAGTCAGTTGTGTAATGTACTTGATGGTAAGGCAAGCATATTACAAAGAAATTTGTAGGCTTTACAGTGTGTAATATGTAGCCAGAACAAAACTTTTATCTTTGTGGTCTTAACATCGTCCCCTAATACTAGTTTTTGAATACTTATTGTCTCTTAAAAAAGTCTAAGACCTTATGGTCAAGGTACAAGGAGACATTATTTATGAAGCTTTCAGAGGTGGTGCACAATTTGGATATGATGTTTAGAATTGTATCTTGATATTTCTTTTTCTTCAAGTTTTATTATAATTATTATTATTTTATTATTATTATTATTATTATTATTAAAGAGTTTGATACAGAGGAGAAGAGGGTGTATTGAAATTTTTTGACATTTGGAGAGAATGAGTGAGGAAAGGTTGACAAAGAGGATATGTGTCAGAAGTGGAGGGAATAAAGAGAATGGGGAGACCAAATTGGAGATAGAGGGTTGGACTGAAAAAGATTTTGAGCTATCGGGCCTGAACATGCAGAAGGGTGAAAGGCATGCATGGGATACAGTGGATTGGAATGATGTGGTATACTGGGGTCGATGTGCTGTCAGTGGATTGAACCAGGGCATGTGAGGTGTCTCGGTTAAATCATGGAAATGTGGATGTGTATGTGGCTGTTCTTCATTTGTTTCTGGCATATTGGCACTTTCTTGCTAATGCAGGAAATGGTGATCAAGTATGAAAAAAAATTATTTCATTATTTCAGGTAATGGACCGTAGTGACCTGAACAAGATGACAGCAAGCAACTTAGCTGTAGTATTTGGGCCAAACCTTGTCCGACCTCGAGGAGGACAAATGTCTCTTAATGCTATTGCCCCCATTAATCTTTTTGTTGAGGTAATGTTGTCTTCTCATCACCAGATCTTTGTACTCTGAGGTTTGACGACCCTCATTCCAACCCGTTTTAACTCTTCTTACATGACTCGGGTTTTATATGGGGGATCATCTGATCTTGAATGTTGTGTCCTTCATTGAATTCCCATCATGCACTCATTAGTACTTGGTAATTGAAACTTTTGGAATTTTTGATGTCCAAAAAGAAGAAAGCAATTCCTGCCTCAAAAGCAATACACGCAATTGTGTATTTGCACTTCAGTTAAATACAGAGGGCCATTGTTAAAGTCATTCACTACTGTTAATCATTCCCTCACTTTTCATATTTTCATGTTTTTCTCTTATTCAACAAAGCAGCCACTTATCAGTTATATAGGTAGTCTCATAGGGACAACTTCAGTGAGTCATTCTTTATTTCAGCACCATTTTGATTTATTCCTCATGCCTGCAGTTAAGTTTCAGGTGCATCCCAATTTCTGTTTTTTAAGGATTTCAAGACTTCAGAAGCAGAATACTCTCAAAATGAATTCTGACATTTATTTAATATAAAAGTATATCCAATTATCTTAAAGAAAAATTTCATTTACTTTATTACTGATGAGTAAGCCATACCTGTGTCTTTAATATGATTTATTTTGACCATGAGATGAAGATGATGTTTCTGTTTATCTGCTTTTGTGTCTGGCATAAAGAGATGAATTTTATGTATCCCAAATGATAGTTTTGGGGTAGGTCTGCAAACATCAGCTTGTTTTTCTTTGGATATAAAAAGGACATAATTTTTAAGTATAGTTGCCATTGTTTTATTAAGTTTGGTGAAGAATAATGTACCATTTGGTAAACTGTTAGAGTAATATTATATTCATTAGAGTAAATATACTTTATATTACCTATAATGTATTATACAAACAATTCATTTGTCAGCATGTTATCAAAAGCCAGTGTTTCACTACAAAAAATTAATTGAATTTTGTCCTGTCAGGGTTTAATGTTCAGTCTGTTGGTGTTAACTGTTAGGAACTCATGGTGATCTGTAATTGCATATTACATGCCAAAGCAGAAGCTTGAGGAAAGATGAATTTTTCTGGGAGATCAAGTAATATTTATACTAATGTTCTTCACATTTGTAATGTTTCTAAATAGACTATAGATATTTGTACTGGCATTAATAGCAAAACATTGTGAAAATGTACAAGGGGTTAAGAAAGAAAGTCCATTTTAATTAGTTTTATGTTAAAATAGGTTTATGTTCTGATTTTTTTAAATGACTTATATGAAGTTATTCTGTAGTTTAGCTTCATTTGTTTGTTCATTGAGGTGGCCTCACAGAATCTGGTACTTTCATATCATCATTAACTTAGAGTATTACCATATTTATTTTCTTAATTCACTCCTTTATGCAAATGTTTCCTGTTCAGTCAGTATCCTCACCTACTGACAGATAGTATTTACTATACAGCCAATGGTTGAAGGTTAAGCCAGCAATGGGATACTAATGAAATTAGCAAAAAGTTGACTATCAGAAAGCATTCCTGCTTGGTTAGTCCTTCTTACAGAAATTAAGCTCATGGAAAAAGTGAGTAAATTTTTAAAGATATGTGCACATATAGATAGCATAATCTTTGCTGAATATATGTAGCTCTAAACCAAAGACATCATAGTTCAATAATTTAGATTATTTACATAATGTCTTTAAAATCATAATTAATTTTTTGTATAGCAGAGGACAGAGATGGATAAATAGCATTTTTCAAGCTATTTTCTGTCAAATTTTCAAATCCAGCATGGAAGGTATATAAAGTTGGTCTTAAATACACAAAAAAGCATACAAAGAAGAGGCTTATGTGCAATTGCAAATACTTGTAGTTTTCATAAGATTTTAAGATTACAGTAACATCTTCCATGCTGTGATTTATACAATTCTGTCGTAATATCAGCAGTTGCATACTAGATCAGTGTTTTATATGAGCTTCATATACAAAGAACACACACATTAGATGTTTAGTATATCATGCTGTATAATAGAAATGGCCTTTGCTGTGGCAGGTTAAAAGAATTGTTTAAGACCATGAGTACAATGCATTTTACCTTGATTTCTCAAGATTAATTAATCCTGTGAAAGGCATTATAAAGGAATTAATATGTTATGAAAGCACTGGAATACCTGCCATAGCCAAGAGAATTCAGAGAATGCAGTTTAACAAGTGTGACATAATCAAACAGGCACAAACATGTAAGTCTTAAGAAAATCCTCATAACCCATATGTGGTATACAAGATAACATGGCTCACAAATTCCTTAAAGTTATTGTAACCTGTCTACTAATACTAAAGATGTCCGTTGTCATTTATATCAGAAAAAAACAATGGTTTGTTGATGCACAGTAACAAATTACACACACTCTAATGAATATAGAATAATGCAACAATTTTACAACTATTACTGGTAGAGTATGAAGAAGTCCTGTGTTTTGTACATTAAAGGATACTTTGGGTAATGGTAATTTTCTCTAGACTCACAAATGTTTTAGTGATAGCACTCAGATAGTTATGATGTGTCCATTTTGTTATTATCTTGGTATATTGAAATAACATTAGTACACATATGATATACAGTATATATTTTTTAATGTTGAGTGACAGATACATAGACTGATTATGGGACAGTCCAAATCTGACAAAACTGGTATTTGCAGTGTTGACAAGTGTTTAGTGCAACAGATCATTTTTCATATGAGATTGGAATATTCTAAGTGAGACGTTATTGATGAGAAAGTAACCTTATGTAACATATATAATGCATGCAGATATGTATGCAATAGAATGAGTTAATAGATCATCTTCAGCCTGAATGGAAGTGCTTGACTGTTTTCAGTCACCATATCTTTGCTGTGAAAGTAGCAACTGAATGATATTGTTGAATGGAATGCATTCAGAACTTATAACTGAAGTGTATGGTTACTAGTAAAGATGTCAAAGTGGATGATTTAGTGCTCAATTACTCATAAAGTAATGGCATGAAATATTTGCTGTAGATTAAAAGTATCACTTTTAATGAGGTATAACTGTGGAAGTTGTTCTATTTTTTTCTTCTAAAATTCCAATTGTTATCCATATACTGTGACAAGATCAGTGATTGTTAACCTTGCAAACTCTCTACACTTTACTTGCTCACCTTAGATCACTTAATTCTTCAGAGGTTCAGAATCTGTTCTTGAAAAATTATAAATATTTTGGTCTTGTGCTGTCCATATGGGAGTGTTTTCTTTTGTCATGAGGTATAAAAGTTGACAGAAGACTCATTACTAAGGTCCTTTACACAGTTGATTTTCACTCATGTCCTTAAGAAATTCCCCGTGAGAGTTCCATCTCTTTTGCTCTACATTCTTTTGCACAAGCTGAATATTCTTAAAAATCCAGACATATCATACCGTAGCACATTTGTTTGATATTTATCACTAATCTACCAAAAGTTTAAGGTTATCTCATACAGGTATGTGTGATCAATGTGTGGTTGACTTTTTTATGTGCTGTTAGAATACTGGAGATATTTTTGCACATTCCTACCAGTTACACCATATTATCACATTTCAAATGGGAATTAAGAGTACAAAGTATTGACATATTTGTTTTATATTTGAACATTCCCAAATGTAGTCTCGAAATAGCCAAGTGTAATTTCATAACTTAAAATTAATTCAAGAATATATTCACTGAATTGCCAACAGTCAATCAGTACTAAAACCAATATGTTACTCTTCATCAATTTTGGATGAAAACATGCAGAGTAGCAAGATGAGTAAATCTATGCATTTTGTCTCAATATTGGTAACACTAAGCCTTTTCCTTGAAAAAAATTTTTTTTAAAGTTTTATTTTGTCAATCATATCCTCTTAAGGTTTGTTAGGTTCTCAGTGGCTGACCTTGTCACAAAATTACCCCTGTCCATAATAGCATTTGGAATCAAAGAAGACTGCAAAGGGTCCATGATTGAAAACATTCCTTTATATTAAATATCGGGTTATGTGATTTATGATCATGTTTTTGCTCTGTACTTTGTGATTTATTTATAGGTTTATGAACCATGAAAGTTTGCAGTTCAGCACAAATCATCAAAACTTCCTGGAAGTGAGAAAGATTGAATTTGTTGACCTTTCAACATTTCTTTCCCTATTTTGTAAAGTGCAGTTTAAGTTTATTGTACAAAATTATCCAAAGCATTTCCAGGGTACTTTAGATTTTTATAGCACAGCCAAGATACATGTATATTGATTTACCTAAATTAAGGATACAGTTAAGATACACATTGTATGTTTTACATGCAGTATTGGTTTGTATGAATGGATTGACAATATGTTAACCAAATTATGTTATGTAAGGTCTTTTGCATGTAGAGCTGAAACCTAATTCTGCAGGTACAGGGCTACAATGCTGATTAAATCATGTGTGTCCTTGTATAAAAGAGAAAAGCAATCTGATTCCATGCATTTTTCCTTACCTTTGATTTTGGTGCAACAAATGCCTCAGGCTATCAAGCAATATGGATTCAAAGATGGACACATCTGGAAACCATGTAAAGTCAAATGAATACAGGAAAATTAACAAGCTTTGTATGTACTACTGTTTCACAGTAATGAATGTCAGCTCTTCAAGTAACTCTCTTTTAGTTAGTGAAATAACATTGAGAAAGGAATTACAAATCTGCAGTTTCTTGCACAAAACCACTTTTTATACTAAAAGCATCGTCTTTATGCTATTTCTTGTAAAGCCAAGTGTACTTCCCTGATAAGAATATATATGCAAGAAATATATCACCACACACTAAGATGAACCATACTGTGTAAATGCTTTGGGCCATTTTGAACCATGTTTAAGTACATTGGCCACATGGCAAATAGTGACACGTGAAATTTATTCTGAGCATTTGTTGTTCTGCATCCTAGGTTTCTTGACATTTTAAGTTTGCATTTCCTTTATGTATTCATAGGACTACCTTACTGTGATGTAATGTCATTCAAAATTTATAAAAATAATGTAATTATCAATGGTCTTAATATTTGTCTAGTCTGAGTGTATATAATATGATATTAAAGATCTGAATGTGTATGCTTTTGTTTCTTTCTCAGTCTGGCATCATTATGAGTGTCATCCACTGTATAGTTTCTGTGAATGTAAAGCAAAAAAGTTATTCTTACCTAAGCAGTATCTTGCACCTTTCACATTTTTAGTTTCAACATAGGGTAATCCAGAAACTTCCCACATCAGATACGTATTTGCTAGCAATAATAAAGATGCTTTTTCTCTTTTTCTTCATTTGAACAAAAATCAGTTTTTGTCATCTGAAAGATACCAAATAGATTAAAAGCAAATTATCATGAATCATGTAATTTCAAATCATGCAATAATTTAGATGCTTAATCAATGGACATAATTTCACCCAAACAATGCATCTATAAACCTCAGAAAATCATAAACATGAAAAATATACCCTATGCTGTTTTGAAGCAAATTAATTTGAAAAAGTAACAGTTCAGGCGATTTTTCAAAACTGGAGCGGATATTAAAGAAGCTTCATCACTGAAAATATGATTTTTTTATTCCTACAGCTGACAAATGGTAATTATTATGAAATAGTTTCCTAAAGGGTGGGGTAGTGCCAGGAATGGATGAAGGCAAGCAAGTATGAATATGTAGATGTGTGTATATGTGTGTATGTGTATGTATATGTGCATGTATGGGCATATATGTGTATATCCATGGGGATATGGGAGAAAGAATACTTCCCACGTATTCCCTGTGTGTCGTAGAAGGTGACTAAAAGGGGAGGGAGCGGGGGGGCTGGAAATCCTCCCCTCCCATTTTTTTATTTTCCAAAAGAAGGAACACAGAAGGGGGCCAAGTGAGGATATTCTCTCTAAGGCTCAGTCCTCTGTTCTAGGTACTGCCTCAGAGATGCAGGAAACAGCAATAAAGTATGATAATTATTTTTCATGTATATATTTATCATATTTGATTACTGCTTCCCATGCTTCCAAGATAATGCCAGGAAAGAGATGAAGAAACACCCATCCACTCATATATAAATGTATTATTTTTATTATACTTTGTCGCTGTCTCCCGCGTTAGCGAGGTAGTGCAAGGAAACACAAAAGAATGGCTCAACCCCCTCACAGGCACATGTATATACATAAACGCACATATACATACCTATGCATTTCAATGTATACATACATATACAGACACAGACATATACATATATACACATGTACATATTTATACATGCAGCCTTTATCCATTCCCACTGCCACCCCGCCACACATGAACCCCCCCCCCCCCCAAACACACACACACACACACACACACACACACACACACTCAGTCTACAGCTGTCATTTGTAATGCACCGAAACTGCAGCTCCCTTTCCACATCCAGGCCCCACAAAACTTTCCATGGTTTACCCCAGATGCTTCACATGCCCTGGTTCAATCTACTGGCGGCAGAACGTCGACCCCAGGCCCAGATTGGGGTGTCTAAATGTGTGTGGGTGTAACCAACATGAGAAAAAGGAGAGAGGTGTAGCATGTTTGAGGAAAGAAACCTGGAGGTTTTGGCTCTGAGTGAAACGAAGCTCAAGGGTAAAGGGGAAGAGTGGTTTGGGAATGTCTTGGGAGTAAAGTCAGGGGTTAGTAAGAGGACAAGAGCAAGGGATGGAGTAGCACTACTCCTGAAACAGGAGTGGTGAGAGCATGTGATGGAGTGTAAGAAAGTAAACTCTAAACTGATATAGGTAAAACTGAAAGTGGATGGAGAGAGATGGGTGATTATTGATGCATATGCACCTGGGCATGAGAACAAAGATCATGAGAGGCAAATGTTTTAGGAGTAGCTGAGTGAGTGTGTTAGTAGTTTTGATGCACAAGACCGGGTTATAGTGATGGGTGATTTGAATGCAAAGGTGAGTAATGTGGCAGTTGAGGAAATAATTGGTGTACATGAGGTGTTCAGTGTTGTAAATGGAAACGGTGAAGAGCATGTAGATATATGTGCTGAAAAAGGACTGGTGATTGGGAATACCTGGTTTAAAAAGAGAGATATACATAAGTATACGTATGTAAGTAGGAGAGATGACCAGAGAGCGTTATTGGATTACGTGTTAATTGATAGGTGCGCAAAAGAGAGACTTTTGGATGTTAATGTGCTGAGAGGTGCAACTGGAGGGATGTCTGATCATTATCTTGTGGAGGCGAAGGTGAAGATTTGTAGAGGTTTTCAGAAAAGAAGAGAGAATGTTGGGGTAAAGAGAGTGGTGAGAGTGAGCTTGGGAAGGAGACTTGTGTGAGGAAATACCAGGAGAGACTGAGTACAGAACGGAAAATGGTTAGAACAAAGGGCGTAAGGGGAGTGGGGGAGGAATGGGATGTATTTAGGGAAGCAGTGAAGGCTTGCGCAAAAGATGCTTGTTGCATGAGAAGCGTTCGAGGTGGGCAGATTAGAAAGGGTAGTGAGTGGTGGGATGAAGAAGTAAGATTACTAGTGAAAGGGAAGAGAGAGGCATATGGACGATTTTTGCAGGGAAATAATACAAATGACAGGGAGATGTATAAAAGAAAGAGGCAGGAGGTCAAGAGAAAGGTGCAAGAGGCAAAAAAGAGGGCAAATGAGAGTTGGGGTGAGAGAGTATCATTAAATTTTAGGGAGAATAAGAAGATGTTTTGGAAAGAGGTAAACAAAGTGCATAAGACAAGGGAACAAATGGGAACATCAGTGAAGGGGGCTAATGGGGAGGTGGGAACAGGTAGTGGTGATGTGAGAAGGAGATCGAGTGAGTATTTTGAAGGTTTTTTGAATGTTTTATATGATAGAGTGGCAGATATAGGATGTTTTGGTCGAGGTAGTGTGCAAAGTGAGAGGCTTAGGGAGAATGATTTGGTGAACAGAGAAGAGGTAGTAAAAGCTTTGCGGAAGATGAAAGCCGGCAAGGCAGTGGGTTTGGATGGTGTTGCAGTGGAATTTATTAAAAAAGGGGGTGACTGTATTGTTGACTGGTTAGTAAAGTTATTTAATGTATGTATGACTCATGGTGAGGTGCCTGAGGACTGGTGGAATGCTTGCATAGTGCCATTATACAAAGGCAAAGGGGATAAGAGTGAGTGCTCAAATTACAGAGGTATAAGTTGGTTGAGTATTCCTGGGAAATTGTATGGGAGGGTATTGATTGAGAGGGTGAAGGCATGTACAGAGCATCAGATTGGGGAAGAGCAGTGTGGATTCAGAAGTGGTAGAGGATGTGTGGATCAATTGTTTGCTTTGAAAAATGTATGTGAGAAATACTTAGGAAAGCAAATGGATTTGTATGTGGCATTTATGGATCTGGAGAGGACATATAACAGAGTTGATAGATATGCTCTGTGGAAGGTATTAAGAATATATGGTGTGAGTTGTTTGAAGCAGTGAAAAGTTTTTATTGAGGATGTAAGGCATGTGTACGTGTAGGAAGAGAGAAAAATGATTGGTTCTCAATGAATGTTGGTTTGCAGCAGGGATGCATGATGTCTCCATGGTTGTCTAATGTGTTTATGGGTGGGGTTGTTAGGGAGGTGAATGCAAGAGTTTTGGAAAGAGGGGCAAGTATGCAGTCTGTTGTGGATGAGAGAGCTTGGGAAGTGAGTCAGTTGTTGTTCGCTGATGATACAGCGCTGGTGGCTGATTCGTGTGAGAAACTGCAGAAGCTGGTGACTGAGTTTGGTAAAGTGTGTGAAAGAAGAAAGCTGAGAGTAAATGTGAATAAGAGCAAGGTTATTAGGTACAGTAGGGTTGAGGGACAAGTCAATTGGGAGGTAAGTTTGAATGGAGAAAAACAGGAGGAAGTGAAGTGTTTTAGATATCTGGGAGTGGTTTTGGCAGCAGATGGAACCATAGAAGGGGAAGTGAATCATAGGGTGGGGGGAAGGGGGCGAAAGTTCTGGAAGCGTTGAAAAATATGTGGAAGTCGAGAAGGTTATCTTGGAAAGGAAAAATGGATATGTTGAAGGAATAGTGGTTCCAACAATGTTATATGGTGTGAGGCGTGGGCTATATAAATAGAGTTGTGTGGAGAAGGGTGGATGTGCTGGAAATAAGATGTATGAGGACAATATGCGGTGTGAGGTGATTTGATCGAGTAAGTAATGAAAGGGGAAGAGAGATGTGTGGTAGTAAAATGTGGTTGAGAGAGTAGAAGAGGGTGATTTGATATGGTTTGGTCACATGGAGAGAATTAGTGAGGAAAGATTGACAAAGAGGATATATGTGTCAGAGGTGGAAGGAATGAGGAGAAGTGGGAGACCAAATTGGAGGTGGAAAGGTGGTGTGAAAAAGATTTTGAGTGATCGGGGCCTGACATGCAGGAGGGTGAAAGGTGTGCAAGGAATAGAGTGAATTGGAACGATGTGGTATACCGGGGTCGACGTGCTGTCAATGGATTGAGCCAGGGCATGTGAAGCGTCTGGGGTAAACCATGGAAAGTTTTGCGAGGCCTGGATGTGGAAAGGGAGCCGTGGTTTCGGTGCATCATACATAACAGCTAGAGATTGAGTGTGAACGAATGGGGCCTTTGGTGTCTTTTCCTAGCGCTACCTCACGCACATGCGGGGGAGGAGGTTGTCATGTCATGAGTGGCGGGGTGGCAACGGAAATGAATAAAGGCAGACTATGAATTATGTACATATGTATATACGTATATGTCTGTGTGTATATATATATGTATACGTTGAGATGTACAGGTATGCATATGTGCTGTGTGTGGACGTGTGTGTATATACATGTGTATGTGGGTGGATTGGGCCATTCTTTCATTTGTTTCCTTGCGCTATTTTGCAAATGCGGGAGACAGTGACAAAGCAAAATAAATGAAATATATATATATATATATATATATATATATATATTTTTTTTTTATACTTTGTCGCTGTCTCCCGCGTTTGCGAGGTAGCGCAAGGAAACAGACTAAAGAAATGGCCCAACCCCCCCCCCATACACATGTATATACATACGTCCACACATGCAAATATACATACCTACACAGCTTTCCATGGTTTACCCCAGACGCTTCACATGCCTTGATTCAATCCACTGACAGCACGTCAGCCCCGGTATACCACATCGCTCCAATTCACTCTATTCCTTGCCCTCCATTCACCCTCCTGCATGTTCAGGCCCCGATCACACAAAATCTTTTTCACTCCATCTTTCCACCTCCAATTTGGTCTCCCTCTTCTCCTCGTTCCCTCCACCTCCGACACATATATCCTCTTGGTCAATCTTTCCTCACTCATCCTCTCCATGTGCCCAAACCACTTCAAAACACCCTCTTCTGCTCTCTCAACCACGCTCTTTTTATTTCCACACATCTCTCTTACCCTTACGTTACTCACTCGATCAAACCACCTCACACCACACATTGTCCTCAAACATCTCATTTCCAGCACATCCATCCTCCTGCGCACAACTCTATCCATAGCCCACGCCTCGCAACCATACAACATTGTTGGAACCACTATTCCTTCAAACATACCCATTTTTGCTTTCCGAGATAATGTTCTCGGCTTCCACACATTCTTCAAGGCCCCCAGAATTTTCGCCCCCTCCCCCACCCTATGATCCACTTCCGCTTCCATGGTTCCATCCGCTGCCAGATCCACTCCCAGATATCTAAAACACTTCACTTCCTCCAGTTTTTCTCCATTCAAACTCACCTCCCAATTGACTTGACCCTCAACCCTACTGTACCTAATAACCTTGCTCTTATTCACATTTACTCTTAACTTTCTTCTTCCACACACTTTACCAAACTCAGTCACCAGCTTCTGCAGTTTCTCACATGAATCAGCCACCAGCACTGTGTCATCAGCGAACAACAACTGACTCACTTCCCAAGCTCTCTCATCCCCAACAGACTTCATACTTGCCCCTCTTTCCAAAACTCTTGCATTCACCTCCCTAACAACCCCATCCATAAACAAATTAAACAACCATGGAGACATCACACACCCCTGCCACAAACCTACATTCACTGAGAACCAATCACTTTCCTCCCTTCCTACACGTACACATGCCTTACATCCTCGATAAAAACTTTTCACTGCTTCTAACAACTTTCCTCCCACACCATATATTCTTAATACCTTCTACAGAGCATCTCTGTCAACTCTATCGTATGCCTTCTCCAGATCCATAAGTGCTACATACAAATCCATTTGCTTTTCTAAGTATTTCTCACATACATTCTTCAAAGCAAACACCTGATCCACACATCCTCTACCATCTACACATCATATATATATATATATATGATTTGGTAAACAGAGAAGAGGTAGTAAAAGCTTTGCGGAAGATGAAAGCCAGCAAGGCAGCAGGTTTGGATGGTATTGCAGTGGAATTTATTAAAAAAGGGGGTGACTGTATTGTTGACTGGTTGGTAAGGTTATTTAATGTATGTATGACTCATGGTGAGGTGCCTGAGGATTGGCGGAATGCGTGCATAGTGCCATTGTACAAAGGCAAAGGGGATAAGAGTTAGTGCTCAAATTACAGAGGTATAGGTTTGTTGAGTATTCCTGGTAAATTATATGGGAGGGTATTGATTGAGAGGGTGAAGGCATGTACAGAGCATCAGATTGGGGAAGAGCAGTGTGGTTTCAGAAGTGGTAGAGGATGTGTGGATCAGGTGTTTGCTTTGAAGAATGTATGTGAGAAATACTTAGAAAAGCAAATGGATTTGTATGTAGCATTTATGGATCTGGAGAAGGCATATGATAGAGTTGATAGAGATGCTCTGTGGAAGGTATTAAGAATATATGGTGTGGGAGGAAAGTTGTTAGAAGCAGTGAAAAGTTTTTATCGAGGATGTAAGGCATGTGTACGTGTAGGAAGAGAGGAAAGTGATTGGTTCTCAGTGAATGTAGGTTTGCGGCAGGGGTGTGTGATGTCTCCATGGTTGTTTAATTTGTTTATGGATGGGGTTGTTAGGGAGGTGAATGCAAGAGTTTTGGAAAGAGGGGCAAGTATGAAGTCTGTTGGGGATGAGAGAGCTTGGGAAGTGAGTCAGTTGTTGTTCGCTGATGATACAGCGCTGGTGGCTGATTCATGTGAGAAACTGCAGAAGCTGGTGACTGAGATTGGTAAAGTGTGTGAAAGAAGAAAGTTAAGAGTAAATGTGAATAAGAGCAAGGTTATTAAGTACAGTAGGGTTGAGGGTCAAGTCAATTGGGAGGTGAGTTTGAATGGAGAAAAACTGGAGGAAGTAAAGTGTTTTAGATATCTGGGAGTGGATCTGGCAGCGGATGGAACCATGGAAGCGGGAGTGAATCATAGGGTGGAGGAGGGGGCGAAAATCCTGGGAGCCTTGAAGAATGTATGGAAGTCGAGAACATTATCTCGGAAAGCAAAAATGGGTATGTTTGAAGGAATAGTGGTTCCAACAATGTTGTATGGTTGCGAGGCGTGGGCTATGGATAGAGTGGTGCGCAGGAGGATGGATGTGCTGGAAATGAGATGTTTGAGGACAATGTGTGGTGTGAGGTGGTTTGATCGAGTAAGTAACGTAAGGGTAAGAGAGATGTGTGGAAATAAAAAGAGCGTGGTTGAGAGAGCAGAAGAGGGTGTTTTGAAATGGTTTGGGCACATGGAGAGAATGAGTGAGGAAAGATTGACCAAGAGGATATATGTGTCGGAGGTGGAGGGAACGAGGAGAAGAGAGAGACCAAATTGGAGGTGGAAAGATGGAGTGAAAAAGATTTTGTGTGATCGGGGCCTAAAGATGCAGGAGGGTGAAAGGAGGGCAAGGAATAGAGTGAATTGGAGCAATGTGGTATACTGGGGTTGACGTGCTGTCAGTGGATTTAATCAGGGCATGTGAAGCGTCTGGGGTAAACCATGGAAAGCTGTGTAGGTATGTATATTTGCGTGTGTGGACGTATGTATATACATGTGTATGGGGGTGGGTTGGGCCATTTCTTTCGTCTGTTTCCTTGCGCTACCTCGCAAACGCGGGAGACCGGCAAAAAAAAAAAAAAAAAAAAAAAATATATATATATATATATATATATATATATATATATATATATATATATATATATATATATGTTTATATATATGTTTATGGATGGGGTTGTTAGGGAGGTAAATGCAAGAGTTTTGGAAAGAGGGGCAAGTATGAAGTCTGTTGGGGATGAGAGAGCTTGGGAAAAGAGTCAGTTGTTGTTCGCTGATGATACAGCGCTGGTGGCTGATTCATGTGAGAAACTGCAGAAGCTGGTGACTGAGTTTGGTAAAGTGTGTGGAAGAAGAAAGTTAAGAGTAAATGTGAATAAGAGCAAGGTTATTAGGTACAGTAGGGTTGAGGGTCAAGTCAATTGGGAGGTGAGTTTGAATGGAGAAAAACTGGAGGAAGTGAAGTGTTTTAGATATCTGGGAGTGGATCTGGCAGCGGATGGAACCATGGAAGCGGAAGTGGATCATAGGCAGGGGGAGGGGGTGAAAATTCTGGGGGCCTTGAAGAATGTGTGGAAGTCGAGAACATTATCTCGGAAAGCAAAAATGGGTATGTTTGAAGGAATAGTGGTTCCAACAATGTTGTATGGTTGCGAGGCGTGGGCTATGGATAGAGTTGTGCGCAGGAGGATGGATGTGCTGGAAATGAGATGTTTGAGGACAATGTGTGGTGTGAGGTGGTTTGATCGAGTTAGTAACGTAAGGGTAAGAGAGATGTGTGGAAATAAAAAGAGCGTGGTTGAGAGAGCAGAAGAGGGTGTTTTGAAGTGGTTTGGGCACATGGAGAGAATGAGTGAGGAAAGATTGACCAAGAGGATATATGTGTTGGAGGTGGAGGGAACGAGGAGAAGAGGGAGACCAAATTGGAGGTGGAAAGATGGAGTGAAAAAGATTTTGTGTGATCGGGGCCTGAACATGCAGGAGGGTGAAAGGAGGGCAAGGAATAGAGTGAATTGGAGCGAAGTGGTATACCGGGGTTGACGTGCTGTCAGTGGATTGAATCAAGGCATGTGAAGCGTCTGGGGTAAACCATGGAAAGCTGTGTAGGTATGTATATTTGCGTGTGTGGACGTATGTATATACATGTGTATGGGGGGGGTTGGGCCATTTCTTTCGTCTGTTTCCTTGCGCTACCTCGCAAACGCGGGAGACAGCGACAAAGTATAATAAAAAAAAATATATATATATATATATATATATATATATATATATATATATATATATATATATATATATATGAGTCAGTTGTTGTTCGCTGATGATACAGCGCTGGTGGCTGATTCATGTGAGAAACTGCAGAAGCTGGTGACTGAGTTTGGTAAAGTGTGTGAAAGAAGAAAGTTAAGAGTAAATGTGAATAAGAGCAAGGTTATTAGGTACAGTAGGGTTGAGGGTCAAGTCAATTGGGAGGTAAGTTTGAATGGAGAAAAACTGGAGGAAGTAAAGTGTTTTAGATATCTGGGAGTGGATCTGGCAGCGGATGGAACCATGGAAGCGGAAATGGATCATAGGGTGGGGGAGGAGGCGAAAATCCTGGGGGCCTTGAAGAATGTGTGGAAGTCGAGAACATTATCTCGGAAAGCAAAAATGGGTATGTTTGAAGGAATAGTGGTTCCAACAATGTTGTATGGTTGCGAGGCGTGGGCTATGGATAGAGTTGTGCGCAGGAGGATGGATGTGCTGGAAATGAGATGTTTGAGGACAATGTGTGGTGTGAGGTGGTTTGATCGAGTAAGTAACGTAAGGGTAAGAGAGATGTGTGGAAATAAAGAGAGCGTGGTTGAGAGAGCAGAAGAGGGTGTTTTGAAGTGGTTTGGGCACATGGAGAGGATGAGTGAGGAAAGATTGACCAAGAGGATATATGTGTCGGAGGTGGAGGGAACAAGGAGAAGTGGTAGACCAAATTGGAGGTGGAAAGATGGAGTGAAAAAGATTTTGAGTGATTGGGGCCTGAACATGCAGGAGGCTGAAAGGCGTGCAAGGAATAGAGTGAATTGGAACGATGTGGTATACCGGGGTCGACGTGCTGTCAGTGGATTGAATCAGGGCATGTGAAGCGTCTGGGGTAAACCATGGAAAGCTGTGTAGGTATGTATATTTGCGTGTGTGGACGTATGGGGGTCGGTTGGGCCATTTCTTCTGTCTGTTTCCCTGCGCTACCTCGCAAACGCAGGAGACAGCGGCAAAAAAAAAAAAAAAAAAAAAAAAAATATATATATATATATATATATATATATATATATATATATATATATATATATATTTTTTTTTTTTTTTTATTATACATTGTCGCTGTCTCCCGCGTTTGCGAGGTAGCGCAAGGAAACAGACGAAAGAAATGGCCCAAACCCCCCCCCATACACATGTATATACATACGTCCACACACGCAAATATACATACCTACACAGCTTTCCATGGTTTACCTCAGACGCTTCACATGCCTTGATTCAATCCACTGACAGCACGTCAACCCCGGTATACCACATCGCTCCAATTCACTCTATTCCTTGCCCTCCTTTCACCCTCCTGCATGTTCAGGCCCCGATCACACAAAATCTTTTTCACTCCATCTTTCCACCTCCAATTTGGTCTCCCTCTTCTCCTTGTTCCCTCCACCTCCGACACATATATCCTCTTGGTCAATCTTTCCTCACTCATCCTCTCCATGTGCCCAAACCACTTCAAAACACCCTCTTCTGCTCTCTCAACCACGCTCTTTTTATTTCCACACATCTCTCTTACCCTTACGTTACTCACTCGATCAAACCACCTCACACCACACATTGTCCTCAAACATCTCATTTCCAGCACATCCATCCTCCTGCGCACAATTCTATCCATAGCCCACGCCTCGCAACCATACAACATTGTTGGAACCACTATTCCTTCAAACATACCCATTTTTGCTTTCCGAGATAATGTTCTCGACTTCCACACATTCTTCAAGGCCCCCAGGATTTTCACCCCCTCCCCCACCCTATGATCCACTTCCGCTTCCATGGTTCCATCCGCTGCCAGATCCACTCCCAGATATCTAAAACACTTCACTTCCTCCAGTTTTTCTCCATTCAAACTCACCTCCCAATTGACTTGACCCTCAACCCTACTGTACCTAATAACCTTGCTCTTATTCACATTTACTCTTAACTTTCTTCTTCCACACACTTTTCCAAACTCAGTCACCAGCTTCTGCAGTTTCTCACATGAATCAGCCACCAGCGCTGTATCATCAGCGAACAACAACTGACTCACTTCCCAAGCTCTCTCATCCCCAACAGACTTCATACTTGCCCCTCTTTCCAAAACTCTTGCATTTACCTCCCTAACAACCCCATCCATAAACAAATTAAACAACCATGGAGACATCACACACCCCTGCCGCAAACCTACATTCACTGAGAACCAATCACTTTCCTCTCTTCCTACACGCACACATGCCTTACATCCTCGATAAAAACTTTTCACTGCTTCTAACAACTTTCCTCCCACACCATATATTCTTAATACCTTCCACAGAGCATCTCTATCAACTCTATCATATGCCTTCTCCAGAGCCATAAATGCTACATACAAATCCATTTGCTTTTCTAAGTATTTCTCACATACATTCTTCAAAGCAAACACCTGATCCACACATCCTCTACCACTTCTGAAACCACACTGCTCTTCCCCAATCTGATGCTCTGTACATGCCTTCACCCTCTCAATCAATACCCTCCCATATAATTTACCAGGAATACTCAACAAACTTATACCTCTGTAATTTGAGCACTCACTCTTATCCCCTTTGCCTTTGTACAATGGCACTATGCACGCATTCCGCCAATCCTCAGGCACCTCACCATGAGTCATACATACATTAAATAACCTTACCAACCAGTCAACAATACAGTCACCCCCTTTTTTAATAAATTCCACTGCAATACCATCCAAACCTGCTGCCTTGCCGGCTTTCATCTTCCGCAAAGCTTTCACTACCTCTTCTCTGTTTACCAAATCATTTTCCCTAACCCTCTCACTTTGCACACCACCTCGACCAAAACACCCTATATCTGCCACTCTATCATCAAACACATTCAACAAACCTTCAAAATACTCACTCCATCTCCTTCTCACATCACCACTACTTGTTATCACCTCCCCATTTGCGCCCTTCACTGAAGTTCCCATTTGCTCCCTTGTCTTACGCACTTTATTTACCTACTTCCAGAACATCTTTTTATTCTCCCTAAAATTTAATGATACTCTCTCACCCCAACTCTCATTTGCCCTTTTTTTCACCTCTTGCACCTTTCTCTTGACCTCCTGTCTCTTTCTTTTATACATCTCCCACTCAATTGCATTTTTTCCCTGCAAAAATCGTCCAAATGCCAAATATATATATATATATATATATATATATATATATATATATTATCCCTGGGGATAGGGGAGAAAGAATACTTCCCACGTATTCCCTGCGTGTCGTAGAAGGCGACTAAAAGGGGAGGGAGCGGGGGCTGGAAATCCTCCCCTCTGTTTTTTTTTTTTTTAATTTTCCAAAAGAAGGAACAGAGAAGGGGGCCAGGTGAGAATGTTCCCTCAAAGGTCCAGTCCTCTGTTCTTAACGCTACCTTGCTAACGCGGGAAATGGCGAATAGTATAAAAAAATATATATATATATATATATATATATTTTTTTTTTTATACTTTGTCGCTGTCTCCCGCGTTTGCGAGGTAGCGCAAGGAAACAGACAAAAGAAATGGCCCAACCCCCCCCCCCATACACATGTACATACACACGTCCACACACGCAAATATACATACCTACACAGCTTTCCATGGTGTACCCCAGACGCTTCACATGCCTTGATTCAATCCACTGACAGCACGTCAACCCCGGTATACCACATCGCTCCAATTCACTCTATTCCTTGCCCTCCTTTCACCCTCCTGCATGTTCAGGCCCCGATCACACAAAATCTTTTTCACTCCATCTTTCCACCTCCAATTTGGTCTCCCTCTTCTCCTGCTCCCTCCACCTCCGACACATATATCCTCTTGGTCAATCTTTCCTCACTCATCCTCTCCATGTGCCCAAACCACTTCAAAACACCCTCTTCTGCTCTCTCAACCACGCTCTTTTTATTTCCACACATCTCTCTTACCCTTACGTTACTCACTCGATCAAACCACCTCACACCACACATTGTCCTCAAACATCTCATTTCCAGCACATCCATCCTCCTGCGCACAACTCTTTCCATAGCCCACGCCTCGCAACCATACAACATTGTTGGAACCACTATTCCTTCAAACATACCCATTTTTGCTTTCCGAGATAATGTTCTCGACTTCCACACATTCTTCAAGGCCCCCAGAATTTTCGCCCCCTCCCCCACCCTATGATCCACTTCCGCTTCCATGGTTCCATCCGCTGCCAGATCCACTCCCAGATATCTAAAACACTTCACTTCCTCCAGTTTTTCTCCATTCAAACTCACCTCCCAATTGACTTGACCCTCAACCCTACTGTACCTAATAACCTTGATCTTATTCACATTTACTCTTAACTTTCTTCTTCCACACACTTTACCAAACTCAGTCACCAGCTTCTGCAGTTTCTCACATGAATCAGCCACCAGCGCTGTATCATCAGCGAACAACAACTGACTCACTTCCCAAGCTCTCTCATCCCCAACAGACTTCATACTTGCCCCTCTTTCCAAAACTCTTGCATTTACCTCCCTAACAACCCCATCCATAAACAAATTAAACAACCATGGAGACATCACACACCCCTGCCGCAAACCTACATTCACTGAGAACCAATCACTTTCCTCTCTTCCTACACGTACACATGCCTTACATCCTCAATAAAACCTTTTCAATGCTTCTAACTTCTTGCCTCTCACACCATATATTCCTAATACCTTCCACAGAGCATCTCTATCAACTCTATCATATGCCTCCTCCAGATCCACATATGCTACATACAAATCCATTTGCTTTTCTAAGTATTTCTCACATACATTCTTCAAAGCAAACACCTGATCCACACATCCTCTACCACTTCTGAAACCACACTGCTCTTCCCCAATCTGATGCTCTTTACATGCCTTCACCCTCTCAATCAATACCCTCCCATATAATTTCTCAGATATACTCAACAAACTTATACCTCTGTAATTTGAGCACTCACCTTTATCCCCTTTGCCTTTGTACAATGGCACTATACAAGCATTCCACCAATCCTCAGGTACCTCACCATGAGTCATACATACATTAAATAACCTTACCAACCAGTCAACAATACAGTCATCCCCTTTTTTAATAACTTCTACTGCAATACCATCCAAACCCGCTGCCTTGCCGGCTTTCATCCTCCGAAAAGCTTTTACCACCTCTTCTCTGTAACACTCTCACTTTGCACATCACCTCAACCAAAACACCCTATATCTGCCACTTTAAATCAAACACATTCAACAAACCTTCAAAATACTCACTCCATCTCCTTCTCACATCACCACTACTTATTATCACCTCCCCATTAGCCCCCTTCACTGAAGTTCCCATTTGTTCCTTTGTCTTACGCACTTTATTTACCTCCTTTCAAAACATCTTTTTATTCTCCCTGAAATTTAATGATACTCTCTCACCCCAACTCTCATTTGCCCTCTTTTTCACCTCTTGCACCTTTCACTTGACTTCCTGCCTCTTTCTTTTATACATCTCCCACTCATTTGCATTATTTCCCTGCAAAAATCATCCAAATGCCTCTCTCTTTTTCACTAATAATCTTACTTCATCCCACCACTCACTACCCTTTCTAATCTTCCCACTTCCCACGCTTCTCATGCCACAAGCATCTTTTGCACAAGCCATCACCACTTCCCTAAATACAACCCAATCCTCCCCCACTCCCCTTATGTCCTTTGTTCTCACCTTTTTCCATTCTGTACTCAGTCTCTCCTGGTACTTCCTCACACAAGTCTCCTTCCCAAGCTCACTTACAAGATCTCACCACTCTTTTCACCCCAAAATTCTTTCTTCTTTTCTTAAAACCTCTACAAATCTTCACTTTCGCCTCCACAAGATAATGATCAGTCATCCCTCCAGTTGCACTTCTCAGCACATAAACATCCAAAAGTCTCCCTTTCGCACGTCTATCAATTAACACGTAATCCAATAACGCTCTCTGGCCATCTCTCCTACTTACATACATATACTTATGTATATCTCTCTTTTTAAACCAGGTATTCCCAATCACTAATCCCTTTTCAGCACATAAATCTATAAGTTCTTTTATCCCTGGAGATACGGGAGAAAGAATACTTCCCACGCATTCCTCATGTGTCATAGAAGGTGACTAAAGGGGACAGGAGCGGGGGGCTGGAAACCCTCCCGTCCTTGTATTTTAACCTTCTAAAATGGGAAACAGAAGTAGTCATGCGGGGAGTGCTCATCCTCCTCAAAGGCTCAGATTGGGGTGTCTAAATGTGTGTGTGGATGTAACCAAGATGAGAAAAAAGGAGAGATAGGTAGTATGCTTGAGGAAAGGAACTCGGATGTTTTGGCTCAGAGTGAAACAAAGCTCAAGGGTAACGGGGAAGAGTGGTTTGGGAATGTCTTAGGAATAAAGTCATGGGTTAGTGAGAGAACAAGAGCAAGGGAAGGAGTAGCACCACCTGAAAAAAGAGTAGTGGGAGTATGTGATAGAGTGTAAGAAAGTAAACTCTAGATTGATATGAGTAAAACTGAAAGTGGATGGAGAGAGATGGGTGATTATTGGTGCATATGCACCTGGGCATGAGAAGAAAGATCATGAAAGGCAAGTGTTTTGGGAGCAGCTGAGTGAGTGTGTTAGTAGTTTTCATGCACGAGACCGGGTTATAGTGATGGGTGATTTGAGGGAATAATTGGTGTACATGGGATGTTCAGTGTTGTAAATGGAAATATATATATATATTATTATTATTATTTTGCTTTGTCGCTGTCTCCTGCATTTGCGAGGTAGCGCAAGGAAACAGAAGAAAGAAATGGCCCAACCCACCCCCACACACATGTATATACACACACGTCCACACACGCAAATATACATACCTATACATCTCAATGTACACATATATATACACACACAGACACATGCATATATACCCATGCACACAATTCACACTGTCTGCCTTTATTCATTCCCATCGCCACCTCGCCACACATAGAATACCATCCCCCTCCCCCCTCATGTGTGCGAGGTAGCACTAGGAAAAGATAACAAAGGCCCCATTCGTTCACACTCAGTCTCCAGCTGTCATGCAATAATGCCCGAAACCACAGCTCCCTTTCCATATCCAGGCCTCACACAACTTTCCATGGTTTACCCCAGATGCTTCACATGCCCTGATTCAATCCACTGACAGCACGTCAACCCCGGTATACCACATCGATCCAATTCACTCTATTCCTTGCCCGCCTTTCACCCTCCTGCATGTTCAGGCCCCGATCACTCAAAATCTTTTTCACTCCATCTTTCCACCTCCAATTTGGTCTCCCACTTCTCCTCGTTCCCTCCACCTCCGACACATATATCTCTTGGTCAATCTTTCCTCACTCATTCTCTCCATGTGCCCAAACCATTTCAAAACACCCTCTTCTGCTCTCTCAACCACGCTCTTTTTTTTTCCACACATCTCTCTTACCCTTACATTACTTACTCGATCAAACCACCTCACACTACACATTGTCCTCAAACATCTCATTTCCAGCACATCCACCCTCCTGTGCACAACTCTATCCATAGCCCACGCCTCGCAACCATACAACATTGTTGGAACCACTATTCCTGCAAACATACCCATTTTTGCTTTCCGAGATAATGTTCTCGACTTGCACACATTCTTCAATGCTCCCAGGATTTTCGCCCCCTCCCCCACCCTATGATTCACTTCCGCTTCCATGGTTCCATCCGCTGCCAGATCCACTCCCAGATATCTAAAACACTTTACTTCCTCCAGCTTTTCTCCATTCAAACTTACCTCCCAATTGACTTGACCCTCAACCCTACTGTACCTAATAACCTTGCTCTTATTCACATTTACTCTCAACTTTCTTCTTTCACACACTTTACCAAAATCAGTCACCAGCTTCTGCAGTTTCTCACACAAATCAGCCACCAGCGTTGTACTATCAGCAAACAACAACTGACTCACTTCCCAAGCTCTCTCATCCACAACAGACTGCATACTTGCCCCTCTTTCCAAAACTCTTGCATTCACCTCCCTAACAACCCTATCCATAAACTAATTAAACAACCATGGAGACATCACACACCCCTGCCGCAAACCTACATTCACTGAGAACCAATCACTTTCCTCTCTTCCTACACGTACACATGCCTTACATCCTCGATAAAAACTTTTCACTGCTTCTAACAACTTCCCTCCCACACCATATACTCTTAACACCTTCCACAGAGCATCTCTATCAACTCTATCATATGCCTTCTCCAAATCCATAAATGCTACATACAAATCCATTTGCTTTTCTAAGTATTTCTCACATACATTCTTCAAGGCAAACACCTGATACACACATCCTCTACCACTTCTGAAACCACACTGCTCTTCCCTAATCTGATGCTCTGTACATGCCTTCACCCTCTCAATCAATACCCTCCCATATAATTTCCCAGGAATACTCAACAAACTTATACCTCTGTAATTTGAGCACTCACCTTTGTCCCCTTTGCCTTTGTACAATGGCACTATGGAAGCATTCCGCCAATCCTCAGGCACCTCACCATGAATCATACATACATTAAATAACCTTACCAACTAGTCAACAATACAGTCACCCCCTTTTTTAATAAATTCCACTGCAATACCATCCAAACCTGCTGCCTTGCCAGCTTTCATCTTCCGCAAAGCTTTTACTACCTATTCTCTGTTTACCAAATCATTTTCCCTAACCCTCTCACTTTGCACACCACCTTGACCAAAACACCCTATATCTGTCAATCTATCATCAAACACATTCAACAAACCTTCAAAATACTCACTCCATCTCTTTACATCACCACTACTTGTTATCACCTCTCCATTAGCCCCCTTCACTGAAATTCCCATTTGTTCCCTTGTCTTACTCACTTTATTTACCTTCTTCCAAAACATATTTTTATTCTCCCTAAAATTTAATGATACCCTCACCCCAACCCTCATTTGCCCTCTTTTTCACCTCTGGCACCTTTCTCTTGACCTCCTACCTCTTTTTTTTATACATCTCCCATTCATTTGCATTATTTCACTGCAAAAATCGTCCAAATGCTTCTCTCTTCTCTTTCACTGATAATCTTACTTCTTCATCCCACCACTCACTACCCTTTCTAATCTGCCCACCTCCCACGCTTCTCATGCCACAAGCATCTTTTGCGCAAGCCATCACTGCTTCCCTAAATACATCCCATTCCTCCCCCACTCCCCTTACCTCCTTTGTTCTCACCTTTTTCCATTCTGTACTCAGTCTCTCCTGGTACTTCCTCACACAAGTCTCCCTCCCAAGCTCACTTACTCTCACCACTCTCTTCAACCCAACATTCTCTCTCCTTTTCTGAAAACCTCTACAAATCTTCACCTTTGCTTCCACAAGATAATGATCAGACATCCCTCCAGTTGCACCTCTCAGCACATTAACATCCAAAAGTCTCTCTTTCGCACGCCTATCCATTAACACATAATCCAATAACGCTTTCTGGCCATCTCTCCTACTTACATACGTATACTTATGTACATCTCTCTTTTTAAACCAGGTATTCCCAATCACCAGTCCTTTTTCAGCACATAAATCTACAAGCTCTTCACCATTTCCATTTACAACACTGAACACCCCATGTATACCAATTATTCCCTCAACTGCCACATTACTCACCTTCGCATTCAAATCACCCATCACTATAACCCAGTCTCGTGCATCAAAACCACTAACACACTCACTCAGCTGCTCCCAAAACACTTGCCTCTCATGATCTTTCTTCTCATACCCAGGTGCATATGCACCAATAATCACCCATCTCTCTCCATCAACTTTCAGTTTTACCCATATCAATCTAGAGTTTACTTTCTTACACTCTATCACATACTCCCACCACTCTTGTTTCAGTAGTGCTACTCCTTCCCTTGCTCTTGTCCTCTCACTAACCCCTGTCTTTACTCCCAAGACATTCCCAAACCACTCTTCCCCTTTACCCTTGAGCTTCTTTCACTCAAAGCCAAAACATCCAGGTTCCTTTCCTCAAACATACTACCTATCTTTCCTTTTTTCTCATCTTGGTTACATCCACACACATTTAGACACCCCAATCTGAGCCTTCGAGGAGGATGAGTGCTCCCTGCGCGACTCCTTCTTCTGTTTCCCCTTTTAGAAAGCTAAAATACAAGTTAAAATATAAACATATATCTTTTTCTTTCTTTTATACTATTCGCCATTTCCCACATTAGCAAGGTAGCGTCAAGAACAGAGGACTGGGCCTTTGAGAGAATATCCTCACGTGGCCCCTTCTCTGTTCCTTCTTTTGGAAAATTAAAAAAAAATGAGAGGGGAGGATTATATATATATATATATAAATACATATTTTTTTTTTTATTATTTTGCTTTGTCACTGTCTCACGCGTTTGCAAGGTAGCGCAAGGAAACAGACGAAAGAAATGGCCCAACCCACCCCCATACACATGTATATACATACACGTCCACACACGCAAATATACATACCCATACATCTCAATGTACACATATATATACACATACAGACATATACATATATACACATGTACATAATTCATACTGTCTGCCTTTATTTATTCCCATCACTACACATGGAATAACATCCCCCTCCCCCTCATGTGTGTGAGGTAGTGCTAGGAAAAGACAACAAAGGCCCCATTCGTTCACACTCAGTCTCTAGCTGTCATGTAATAATGCCCGAAACCACAGCTCCCTTTCCACATCCAGGCCCCACAGAACTTTCCATGGTTTACCCCAGACACTTCACGTGCCCTGATTCAATCCATTGATAGCACGTCGACCCCGGTATACCACATTGATCCAATTCACTCTATTCCTTGCCCTCCTTTCACCCTCCTGCATGTTCAGGCCCCGATCACTCAAAATCTTTTTCACTCCATCTTTCCACCTCCAATTTGGTCTCCCACTTCTCCTCGTTCCCTCCACCTCCGACACATATATCCTCTTGGTCAATCTTTCCTCACTCATTTTCTCCATGTGCCCAAACCATTTCAAAACACCCTCTTCAGCTCTCTCAACCACGCTCTTTTTATTTCCACACATCTCTGTTACCCTTACATTACTTACTCGAACAAACCACCTCACACCACATATTGTCCTCAAACATCTCATTTCCAACACATCCACCCTGCCGCGCACAACTCTATCCATAGCCCACGCCTCGCAACCATAAAACATTGTTGGAACCACTATTCCTTCAAACATACCCATTTTTGCTATCCGAGATAATGTTCTCGACTTCCACACATTCTACAAGGCTCCCACAATTTTCGCCCCCTCCCCCACCCTATGATTCACTTCTGCTTCCATGGTTCCATCTGCTGCCAGATCCACTCCCAGATATCTAAAACACTTTACTTCCTCCAGTTTTTCCCCATTCAAACTTACCTCCCAATTGACTTTACCCTCAACCCTACTGTACCTAATAACCTTGCTCTTATTCACATTTACTCTTAACTTTCTTCTTTCATACACTTTACCAAACTTAGTCACCAGCTTCTGCAGTTTCTCACATGAATCAGCCACCAGCGCTGTATCATCAGCAAACAACAACTGACTCACTTCCCAAGCTCTCTCATCCCCAGCAGACTTCATACTTACCCCTCTTTCCAACCCCAACTCCCTAACAACCCCATCCATAAACAAATTAAATAACCATGGAGACATCACACACCCCTGCTGCAAACCTACATTCACAGTGAACCAACACTTTCCTCTCTTCCTACACGTACACATGCCTTACATCCTCGATAAAAACTTTTCACTGCTTCTAACAACTTGCCTCCCACACCATATATTCTTAGTACCTTCCACAGAGCATCTCTATCAACTCTATCATATGCCTTCTCCAGATCCATAAGTGCTATATACAAATCCATTTGCTTTTCTGGGTATTTCTCACTTACATTCTTCAAAGCAAACACCTGATCCACACATCCTCTACCACTTCTGAAACCACACTGCTCTTCCCCAATCTGATGCTCTGTACATGCCTTCACCCTCTCAATCAATACCCTCCCATATAATTTACCAGGAATACTCAACAAACTTATACCTCTGTAATTTGAGCACTCGCTCTTATCCCCTTTGCCTTTGTACAATAGCATTATGCACGCATTCCGCCAATCCTCAGGCACCTCACCATGAATCATACATACATTAAATAACCTTACCAACCAGTCAATAATACAGTCACCCCCTTTTTTAATAAATTCCACTGCAATACCATCCAAACCTTCTGCCTTGCCGGCTTTCATCTTCTGCAAAGCTTTTACTACTTCTTCTCTGTTTACCAAATCATTTTCCCTAATCTTCTCACTTTGCACACTACCTCGACCAAAACACCCTATATCTGCCACTCTATCATCAAACACAT
Source organism: Panulirus ornatus (assembly GCF_036320965.1). Classification (NCBI taxonomy): domain Eukaryota; kingdom Metazoa; phylum Arthropoda; class Malacostraca; order Decapoda; family Palinuridae; genus Panulirus; species Panulirus ornatus. The sequence goes on from NC_092232.1 coordinate 34,735,255, forward strand.
TCAACAAACCTTCAAAATACTCACTCCATATCCTTCTCACATCACCACTACTTGTTATCACCTCCCCATTAGCCCTCTTCACTGAAGTTCCCATTTGCTCCCTTGTCTTATGCACTTTATTTACCTCCTTCCTATACATCTTTTTATTCTCCCTAAAATTTAATGATACTCACTCACCCCAACTCTCATTTGCCCTCTTTTTCACCTCTTCCACCTTTCTCTTGACCTCCTACCTCTTTCTTTTATACATCTCCCACTCATTTGCATTTTTTCCCTGCAAAAATCGTCCAAATGCCTCTCTTCTCTTTCACTAATAATCTTACTTTTTCATCCCACCACTCACTACCCTTTCTAATCAACCCACCTCCCACGCTTCTCATATATATATATATATATATATATATATATATATATATATATATATATATATATATATATATATTTTTTTTGCCGCTGTCTCCCGCGTTTGCGAGGGAGCGCAAGGAAACAGACGAAAGAAATGGCCCAACCCACCCCCATACACATGCCTTGATTCAATCCACTGACAGCACGTCAACCCCGGTATACCACATCGCTCCAATTCACTCTATTCTTTGCCCTCCTTTCACCCTCCTGCATGTTCAGGCCCCGATCACACAAAATCTTTTCCACTCCATCTTTCCACCTCCAATTTGGTCTCCCTCTTCTCCTCGTTCCCTCCACCTCCGACACATATATCCTCTTGGTCAATCTTTCCTCACTCATTCTCTCCATGTGACCAAACCATTTCAAAACACCCTCTTCTGCTCTCTCAACCATGCTCTTTTTATTTCCACACATCTCTCTTACCCTTACGTTACTTACTCGATCAAACCACCTCACACCACACATTGTCCTCAAACATCTCATTTCCAGCACATCCATCCTCCTGCGCACAACTCTATCCATAGTCCATGCCTCGCAACCATACAACATTGTTGGAACCACTATTCCTTCAAACATACCCATTTTTGCTTTCCGAGATAATGTTCTCGACTTCCACACATTCTTCAAGGCTCCCAGAATTTTCGCCCCCTCCCCCACCCTATGATCCACTTCTGCTTCCATGGTTCCATCCGCTGCCAGATCCACTCCCAGATATCTAAAACACTTCAATTCCTCCAGTTTTTCTCCATTCAAACTCACCTCCCAATTGAATTGACCCTCAACCCTACTGTACCTAATAACCTTGCTCTTATTCACATTTACTCTTAACTTTCTTCTTTCACACACTTTACCAAACTCAGTCACCAGCTTCTGCAGTTTCTCACATGAATCAGCCACCAGCGCTGTATCATCAGCAAACAACAACTGACTCACTTCCGAAGCTCTCTCATCCCCATATATACATCCTCATATATACATACACACACGAGTTTTTTTCTCTCTTACATACTTGCTCACTGTTTCCCATGTTAGTGAAATAGAAACAGATAAGGATGAAAAAATGTGCCTCATTCACTGATGTCCATTCTAAACACTTGTAATGCACTGAAACCACAGCTCCCTATCCATAACCAGACCCCACAGACCTTTCTGTGGTTTCCCCCAGCTGCTTCAGCCTTAGTTCAGTTCACAGACAGCAGGTTGATTCATATATACCACATTACTCAATTTCACTATTCTATGGAAGAATTTCCCCTCATCCATGTTCAGGCCCTGAGCACTCAAAATATTTTTCACTTCATCTTCCATTTCTAATTTGGTCTCCCCTTCTCATTGTCACCTTCACTTCCAACACATAAGTCCTCTCTATCAACCTCTCCCCATTCATTCTCTCATATCAAAATCATTTCAGAAAACTTTCTTCAAAGCAATCACGTGATCTAACTATCCTCCACCACTTCTGAAACCACATTATTGCTCCCTAATCTGATGCTCTATACATGCCTTCACCCTCTCAATCACCACTCTCCCATACACCTTGCAGGTACACTCAACAAACTTGTATCTTTTTAGTTCAAACACTCCCCTTTCAACAGTGCCCCTATACATGCAATCTGCAAATCCTCAAGCATCTCACCATGATCCATACATACAATGACAATCCTAACTAGATAATCTGCCTCACATCCAGTGGGCAGGACCACAGGTCATGGAGTGTATTGACATTAAATGTATCTATGTGGAAGAGTGAGGGCCAACTAAGCAGCATGTGTTTAGTACCTTCACTGTGGTATGTGTATCAAATGCCAAGAAGGATCTTGAGATACGTTAAACCAATGTTTGTGGTGTTGTAGGGATGGGAGATGTCAAGAGCTAAGATGAGAAGCGTAGCCTGCATATGTTTGGGGAGAGTGGTTTTAAGACAAGTGTATGTCTGCTTGGGTGGCCTTTAAGAAGGAGTTGAAAGGGCTGTTGTTTAACAGTTACAGGATTATTTTTGAGTACATGTTTTGTAAATGAGTTTTTAATAATGTAGGTTGCTGCTGAAGTGTAAGCAGAGATAAGCTTTATTATTTCTGTAGGAGCAATGGTAATTAATTATGGAGTGGTTTGGGTAGGAAGGGTCTGGTGTGGATGCAAATATATGAGTGCCAAGTAAACTGAGGTGGAATTGTACCAGGAGGATCTTCATTCCACCAAGGTAGTGTTGTGTGCAAGTGATTGCTAGGCAGTCATAAAATCATTCTGAGTGCTCTGCTTCCAGAGGTTTGCAGCTTTGTTATATTCTCTTTTGAGAGGATGGATGGCTAGGCAGGTTGTATGTAGTTTAGAATGCAGTGATTAACTTTTATATACACCAGCAAATTCTTTTTCAAATCCAAATATGATACAACTCAATGCTCTGCAAACATTAATTTATTTGAGGCTTTAGTACTGATGACTGTGGTATGAACTATGAGTGTCCCATGTACTGTACATTATGCCTAAAAACTTTGTTTTGTTGGCCATACAAGATAATGGAAGGGTGCAGGTTATAGTAATGTCAGTATAGGATTAAAAGAGTATGTATATATATATATATATATATATATATATATATATATATATATATATATATATATATATTTTTTTTTTTCTTTTTTTTTTTTTCAAACTATTCGCCATTTCCCGCATCAGCAAGGTAGCGTTAAGAACAGAGGACTGGGCCTCTTGAGGGAACATCCTCACCTGGCCTCCTTCTCTGTTCCTTTTTTTGGAGAATTAGAAAAAAAACAAGAGGGGAGGATTTCCAGCCCCCCGCTCCCTCCCCTTTTAGTCGCCTTCTACGACACGCAGGGAATACGTGGGAAATATTCTTTCTCCCCTATCCCCAGGGATTTATATATATATATATATATATATATATATATATATATATATATATATATATATATATATATATATATATGAATAAGAGCAAGGTTATTAGGTACAGTAGGGTTGAGGGTCAATTCAATTGGGAGGTGAGTTTGAATGGAGAGAAACTGGAGGAAGTGAAGTGTTTTAGATATCTGGGAGTGGATCTGGCAGCGGATGGAACCATGGAAGCGGAAGTGGATCATAGGGTGGGGGAGGGGGCGAAAATTCTGGGAGCCTTGAAGAATGTGTGGAAGTCGAGAACATTATCTCGGAAAGCAAAAATGGGTATGTTTGAAGGAATAGTGGTTCCAAAAATGTTGTATGGTTGCGAGGCGTGGACTATGGATAGAGTTGTGTGCAGGAGGATGGATGTGCTGGAAATGAGATGTTTGAGGACAATGTGTGGTGTGAGGTGGTTTGATCGAGTAAGTAACGTAAGGGTAAGAGAGATGTGTGGAAATAAAAAGAGTGTGGTTGAGAGAGCAGAAGAGGGTGTTTTGAAATGGTTTGGTCACATGGAGAGAATGAGTGAGGAAAGATTGACCAAGAGGATATATGTGTCGGAGGTGGAGGGAACGAGGAGAAGAGGGAGACCAAATTGGAGGTGGAAAGATGGAGTGAAAAAGATTTTGTGTGATCGGGGCCTGAACATGCAGGAGGGTGAAAGGAGGGCAAAGAATAGAGTGAATTGGAGCGATGTGGTATACCGGGGTTGACGTGCTGTCAGTGGATTGAATCAAGGCATGTGTATGGGGGTGGGTTGGGCCATTTCTTTCGTCTGTTTCCTTGCGCTACCTCACAAATGCGGGAGACAGCAAAAAAAAAAAAAAAAAAAAAAAAAAAAAAAAAATTATATATATATATATATATATATATCTTTTCCATTCTGTACACAGTCTCTCCTGATACTTCTTCACACAGGTCTCCTTCCCAAGCTCACTTACTCTCACCACCTTCTTCACCCCAACATTCACTCTTCTTTTCTGAAAACCCATACTAATCTTCACCTTAGCCTCCACAAGATAATGATCAGACATCCCTCCAGTTGCACCTCTCAGCACATTGACATCCAAAAGTCTCTCTTTCGCACGCCTGTGTACAGAATGGAAAAAGGTGAGAACAATGGAAGTAAGGGGAGTGGGGGAGGAATGGGATGTATTTAGGGAATCAGTGATGGATTGCGCAAAAGATGCTTGTGGCATGAGAAGAGTGGGAGGTGGGCTGTTTAGAAAGGGTAGTGAGTGGTGGGATGAAGTAAGAGTATTAGTGAAAGAGAAGAGAGAGGCATTTGGACGATTTTTGCAGGGAAAAAATGCAATTGAGTGGGAGAAGTATAAAAGAAAGAGACAGGAGGTCAAGAGAAAGGTGCAAGAGGTGAAAAAAAGGGCAAATGAGAGTTGGGGTGAGAGACTATCAGTAAATTTTAGGGAGAATAAAAAGATGTTCTGGAAGGAGGTAAATAGGGTGCGTAAGACAAGGGAGCAAATGGGAACTTCAGTGAAGGGCGTAAATGGGGAGGTGATAACAAGTAGTGGTGATGTGAGAAGGAGATGGAATGAGTATTTTGAAGGTTTGTTGAATGTGTCTGATGACAGAGTGGCAGATATAGGGTGTTTGGGTCGAGGTGGTGTGCAAAGTGAGAGGGTTAGGGAAAATGATTTGGTAAACAGAGAAGAGGTAGTAAAAGCTTTGCGGAAGATGAAAGCCGGCAAGGCAGCAGGTTTGGATGGTATTGCAGTGGAATTTATTAAAAAAGGGGGTGACTGTATTGTTGACTGGTTGGTAAGGTTATTTAATGTATGTATGACTCATGGTGAGGTGCCTGAGGATTGGCGGAATGCGTGCATAGTGCCATTGTACAAAGGCAAAGGGGATAAGAGTGAGTGCTCAAATTACAGAGGTATAAGTTTGTTGAGTATTCCTGGTAAATTATATGGGAGGGTATTGATTGAGAGGGTGAAGGCATGTACAGAGCATCAGATTGGGGAAGAGCAGTGTGGTTTCAGAAGTGGTAGAGGATGTGTGGATCAGGTGTTTGCTTTGAAGAATGTATGTGAGAAATACTTAGAAAAGCAAATGGATTTGTATGTAGCATTTATGGATCTGGAGAAGGCATATGATAGAGTTGATAGAGATGCTCTGTGGAAGGTATTAAGAATATATGGTGTGGGAGGCAAGTTGTTAGAAGCAGTGAAAAGTTTTTATCGAGGATGTAAGGCATGTGTACGTGTAGGAAGAGAGGAAAGTGATTGGTTCTCAGTGAATGTAGGTTTGCGGCAGGGGTGTGTGATGTCTCCATGGTTGTTTCATTTGTTTATGGATGGGGTTGTTAGGGAGGTAAATGCAAGAGTTTTGGAAAGAGGGGCAAGTATGAAGTCTGTTGGGGATGAGAGAGCTTGGGAAGTGAGTCAGTTGTTGTTCGCTGATGATACAGCGCTGGTGGCGGATTCATGTGAGAAACTGCAGAAGCTGGTGACGGAGTTTGGTAAAGTGTGTGGAAGAAGAAAGTTAAGAGTAAATGTGAATAAGAGCAAGGTTATTAGGTACAGTAGGGTTGAGGGTCAAGTCAATTGGGAGGTGAGTTTGAATGGTGAAAAACTGGAGGAAGTGAAGTGTTTTAGATATCTGGGAGTGGATCAGTCAGCGGATGGAACCATGGAAGCGGAAGTGGATCATAGAGTGGGGGAGGGGGCGAAAATTTTGGGAGCCTTGAAAAATGTGTGGAAGTCGAGAACATTATCCCGGAAAGCAAAAATGGGTATGTTTGAAGGAATAGTAGTTCCAACAATGTTGTATGGTTGCGAGGCGTGGGCTATGGATAGAGTTGTGCGCAGGAGGATGGATGTGCTGGAAATGAGATGTTTGAGGACAATGTGTGGTGTGAGGTGGTTTGATCGAGTAAGTAACGTAAGGGTAAGAGAGATGTGTGGAAATAAAAAGAGCGTGGTTGAGAGAGCAGAAGAGGGTGTTTTGAAATGGTTTGGGCACATGGAGAGAATGAGTGAGGAAAGATTGACCAAGAGGATATATGTGTCGGAGGTGGAGGGAACGAGGAGAAGAGGGAGACCAAATTGGAGGTGGAAAGATGGAGTGAAAAGGATTTTGTGTGATCGGGGCCTGAACATGCAGGAGGGTGAAAGGAGGGCAAGGAATAGAGTGAATTGGAGCGATGTGGTATACAGGGGTTGACGTGCTGTCAGTGGATTGAATCAAGGCATGTGAAGCGTCCGGGGTAAACCATGGAAAGCTGTGTAGGTATGTATATTTGCGTGTGTGGACGTGTGTATGTACATGTGTATGGGGGGGGTTGGGCCATTTCTTTCGTCTGTTTCCTTGCGCTACCTCGCAAACGTGGGAGACAGCGACAAAGTATAAAAAAAAAATATATATATATATATCCCTGGGGATAGGGGAGAAAGAATACTTCCCACGTATTCCCTGCGTGTCGTAGAAGGCGACTAAAAGGGAAGGGAGCGGGGGGCTGGAAATCCTCCCCTCTCGTTTTTTTTTTTTTTTTTTTCCAAAAGAAGGAATAGAGAAGGGGGCCAGGTGAGGGTATTCCCTCAAAGGCCCAGTCCTCTGTTCTTAACGCTACCTCGCTATCGCGGGAAATGGCGAATAGTATAAAAAAAAAAAAAAAAAAATATATATATATATATATATATATATATATTATCCCTGGGGATAGGGGAGAAAGAATACTTCCCACGTATTCCCTGCGTGTCGTAGAAGGCGACTAAAAGGGGAGGGAGCGGGGGGCTGGAAATCTTCCCCTCTCGTTTTTTTTTCTAATTTTCCAAAACAAGGAACAGAGAAGGGGGCCAGGTGAGGATATTCCCTCCAAGGCCCAGTCCTCTGTTCTTAACGCTACCTCGCTAACGCGGGAAATGGCGAATAGTTTGAAAAAAAAGAAAGAATATATATATATATATATATATATATATATATATATATATATATATATATATATATATATATATATATATCCCTGAGGATAGGGGATTCAATCCACTGACAGCACGTCAACCCCGGTATACCACATCGATCCAATTCACTCAATTCCTTGCTTGCCTTTCACCCTCCTGCATGTTCAGGCCCCGATCACTCAAGATCTTTTTCACTCCATCTTTTCACCTCCAATTTGGTCTCCCACTTCTCCTTGTTCCCTCCACCTCCGACACACACACACACATGTATATATATATATATATATATATATATATATATATATATATATATATCTGCCACTCTATCATCAAACACATTCAACAAACCTTCAAAATACTCACTCCATCTCCTTCTCATATCACCACTACTTGTTATCACCTCCCCATTTGCACCCTTCACTGAAGTTCCCATTTGCTCCCTTGTCTTACGCACTTTATTTACCTCCTTCCAGAACATCTTTTTATTCTCCCTAAAATTTAATGATACTCTCTCACCCCAACTCTCATTTGCCCTCTTTTTCACCTCTTGCACCTTTCTCTTGACCTCCTGTCTCTTTCTTTTATACATCTCCCACTCAATTGCATTTTTTCCCTGCAAAAATCGTACAAATGCCTCTCTCTTCTCTTTCACTAATAATCTTACTTCTTCATCCCACCACTCACTACCCTTTCTAATCAACCCACCTCCCACTCTTCTCATGCCACAAGCATCTTTTGCGCAATCCATCACTGCTTCCCTAAATACATCCCATTCCTCCCCCACTCCCCTTACTTCCTTTGTTCTCACCTTTTTCTATTCTGTACTCAGTCTCTCCTGGTACTTCCTCACACAAGTCTCCTTCCCAGGTTCACTTACTCTCACCACCCTCTTCACCCCAACATTCACTCTTCTTTTCTGAAAACCCGTACAAATCTTCACCTTAGCCTCCACAAGATAATGATCGGACATCCCTCCAGTTATAGGGTGTTTTGGTCGAGGTGGTGTGCAAAGTGAGAGGGTTAGGGAAAATGATTTGGTAAACACAGAAGAGGTAGTAAAAGCTTTGCGGAAGATGAAAGCCGGCAAGGCAGAAGGTTTGGATGGTATTGCAGTGGAATTTATTAAAAAAGGGGGTGACTGTATTGTTGACTGGTTGGTAAGGTTATTTAATGTATGTATGACTCATGGTGAGGTGCCTGAGGATTGGCGGAATGCATGCATAGTGCCATTGTACAAAGGCAAAGGGGATAAGAGTGAGTGCCCAAATTACAGAGGTATAACTTTGTTGAGTATTCCAGAGAAATCATATAGGAAGGTATTGATTGAGAGGGTGAAGGCCTGTACAGAGCATCAGATTGGGGAAGAGCAGTGTGGTTTCAGAAGTGGTAGAGGATGTGTGGATCAGGTGTTTGCTTTGAAGAATGTATGTGAGAAATACCTAGAAAAGCAAATGGATTTGTATGTAGCATTTATGGATCTGGAGAAGGCATATGATAGAGTTGATAGAGATGCTCTGTGGAAGGTATTAAGAATATATGGTGTGGGAGGCAAGTTGTTAGAAGCAGTGAAAAGTTTTTATCGAGGATGTAAGGCATGTGTACGTGAAGGAAGAGAGGAAAGTGATTGGTTCTCAGTGAATGTAGGTTTGCGGCAGGGGTGTGTGATGTCTCCATGGTTGTTTAATTTGTTTATGGATGGGGTTGTTAGGGAGGTGAATGCAAGAGTTTTGGAAAGAGGGGCAAGTATGAAGTCTGTTGTGGATGAGAGAGCTTGGGAAGTGAGTCAGTTGTTGTTCGCTGATGATACAGTGCTGGTGGCTGATTCATGTGAGAAACTGCAGAAGCTGGTGACTGAGTTTGGTAAAGTGTGTGAAAGAAGAAAGTTAAGAGTAAATGTGAATAAGAGCAAGGTTATTAGGTACAGTAGGGTTGAGGGTCAAGTCAATCGGGAGGTAAGTTTGAATGGAGAAAAACTGGAGGAAGTAAAGTGTTTTAGATATCTGGGAGTGGATCTGGCAGCGGATGGAACCATGGAAGCGGAAGTGAATCATAGGGTGGGGGAGGGGGTGAAAATCCTGGGATCCTTGAAGAATATGTGGAAGTTGAGAACATTATCTCGGAAAGCAAAAATGGGTATGTTTGAAGGAATAGTGGTTCCAACAATGTTGTATGGTTGCAAGGCGTGGGCTATGGATAGAGTTGTGCGCAGGAGGGTGGATGTGCTGGAAATGAGATGTTTGAGGACAATGTGTGGTGTGAGGTGGTTTGATCGAATAAGTAATACAAGGGTAAGAGAGATGTGTGGAAATAAATAGAGCGTGGTTGAGAGAGCAGAAGAGGGTGTTTTGAAATGGTTTGGGCACATGGAGAGAATGAGTGAGGAAAGATTGACCAAGAGGATATATGTGTCGGAGGTGGAGGGAACGAGGAGAAGTGGGAGACCAAATTGGAGGTGGAAAGATGGAGTGAAAAAGATTTTGTGTGATCGGGGCCTGAACATGCAGGAGGGTGAAAGGAGGGCAAGGAATAGAGTGAATTGGATCGATGTGGTATACCGGGGTTGACGTGCTGCTGTCAGTGGATTGAATCAGGGCATGTGAAGCATCTGGGGTAAACCATGGAAAGTTGTGTGGGGCCTGGATGTGGAAAGGGAGCTGTGGTTTCGGGCATTATTGCATGACAGCTAGAGACTGAGTGTGAACGAATGGGGCCTTTGTTGTCTTTTCCTAGTGCTACCTCGCACACATGAGGGGGAAGGGGGATGGTATTCCATGTGTGGCGAGGTGGCGATGGGAATGAATAAAGGCAGACAGTGTGAATTGTGTGCATGGGTATATATGTATGTGTCTGTGTGTGTATATATATGTGTACATTGAGATGTATAGGTATGTATATTTGCGTGTGTGGACATGTATGTATATACACTGTGTATGGGGTTGGGTTGGGCCATTTCTTTCGTCTGTTTCCTTGCGCTACCTCGCAAACGCGGGAGACAGCGACAAAGCAAAATAAAATAAATAATATAAATATATATATATCAAGATCCAGGCCATATATATGTATATATATATCAAGATCCAGGCCATAAAGACCTTTTCATGGTTAACCCCCAGATGTTTAACATGCCTGGTTCAGTCAACGTGCTGTCAGTGCATTGCACCAGGGTGTGTGAAGCATCTAGGGTAAACCATGAAAAGTTCTCTGGGGCCTAGATGTGGAAAGGGAGCTGTGGTTTCAGTGCATTATACATGACAGCTAGAGACTGAGTGTGAACGAATGTGGCCTTTGTGGTCTCTTCCTAGCGCTACCTCGCGCACATGTGGGGGGAGGGTGTTGTTACTTCATGTGTGGCCGGGTGGCGATGGGAATGAATAAAGGCAGACAGTATGAATTATATACATGTGTATATATGTATATGTCTGTGTGTATATATATGTATACGCTGAGATGTATAGGTATGTATATTTGCGTGTGTGGACGTGTATGTATATACATGTGTATGTGGGTGGGTTGGACCATTCTTTCGTCTGTTTCCTTGTGCTACCTCGCTAATGCAGGAGACAGTGACAAAGCAAATATATATTTGCTTTGTCGCTGTCTCCCATGTTAGCGAGGTAGCGCAAGGAAGCAGACGAAAGAATGGCCCAACCCACCCACATACACATGTATATACATACATGTCCACACACACACATACATACCTTTACATCTCAACGTATACATATATATACACACACAGACATATACATATATACACATGTACATAATTCATACTGTCTGCCTTTATTCATTCCCATCGCCACCCTGCCACACATGAAATAAAAAACCCCTTCCCCCTGATGTGTGCAAGGTAGCACTAGGAAAAGACAACAAAGGCCACATTCGTTCATATTCAGTCTCCAGCTGTCATGTAATAATGCACCAAAACCACAGCTCCCTTTCCACATCCAGGCCCCACAGAACTTTCCATGGTTTACCCGAGACGCTTCACATGCCCTGGTTCAATCCATTGACAGCATGTCGACCCCGGTATACCACATCGTTCCAATTCACTCTATTCCTCGCACGGCTTTCACCCTCCTGCGTGTTCAGGCCCCGAATCACTCAAAATCTTTTTCACTCCATCTTTCCACCTCCAATTTGGTCTCCCACTTCTCCTCGTTCCCTCCACCTCTGACACATATATCCTCTTGGACAATCTTTCCTCACTCATTCTCTCCATGTGACCAAACCATTTCAAAACACCCTCTTCTGCTCTCTCAACCACACTCTTTTTATTACCACACATCTCTCTTACCCTTACATTACTTACTCGATCAAACCACCTCACACCACATATTGTCCTCAAACATCTCATTTCCAGCATATCCACCCTCCTCTGCACAACTCTATCTATAGCCCACGCCTTGCAACCACAAAACATTGTTGGAACCACTATTCCTTCAAACATACCCATTTTTGCTTTCCGAGATAATGTTCTCAACTTCCACACATTCTTCGACACTCCCAGAACTTTCGCCCCCTCCCCCACCCTATGATTCACTTCTGCTTCCATGGTTCCATCTGCTGCCAAATCCACTCCCAGATATCTAAAACACTTCATTCTTCCAGTTTTTCTCCATTGAAAGTTACCTCCTGGTTGACTTGTCCCTCAACCCTACTGTACCTTATTACCTTGCTCTTATTCACATTTACTCTCAGCTTTCTTCTTTCACACACTTTACCAAACTCCGTCACCAGCTTCTGCAGTTTCTCACATGAATCAGCCACCAGCGCTGTATCATCAGCAAACAACAACTGACTCACTTCCCAAGCTCTCTCATCCACAACAGACTGCATACTTGCTCCTCTTTCCAATACTCTTGCATTCACCTCCCTAACAACCCTATCCATAAACAAATTAAACAACCATGGAGACATCACACACCCCTGCCGCAAACCTACATTCACTGAGAACCAATCACTTTCCTCTCTTCCTACACGTACACATGCCTTACATCCTTGATAAAAACTTTTCACTGCTTCTAACAACTTGCCTCCCACACCATATATTCTTAATACCTTCCACAGAGCAACTCTATCAACTCTATCATATGCCTTCTCCAGATCCATAAATGCTACATACAAATCCATTTGCTTTTCTAAGTATTTCTCACATACATTCTTCAAAGCAAACACCTGATCCACACATCCTCTACCACTTCTGAAACCACACTGCTCTTCCCCAATCTGATGCTCTGTACATGCCTTCACCCTCTCAATCAATACCTTCCCATATGATTTCTCTGGAATACTCAACAAACTTATACCTCTGTAATTTGAGCACTCCCTTTTATCCCCTTTGCCTTTGAACAATGGCACTATGCAAGCATTCCGCCAATCCTCAGGCACCTCACCATGAGTCATACATACATTAAATAACCTCACCAACCAGTCAACAACACAGTCACCCCCTTTTTTAATTAATTCCACTGCAATACCATCCAAACCCACTGCCTTGCCGGCTTCCATCTTCTGCAAAGCTTTTACTACCTCTTCTCTGTTTACCAAACCATTTTCCCTAACCCTCTCAGTTTGCACACCACCTCGACCAAAACACCCTATATCTGCTACTCTATCATCAAACACATTCAACAAACCTTCAAAATACTCACTCCATCTCCTTCTCACATCACTACTACTTGTTATCAAATCCCCATTAGCCCCCTTCACTGAAGTTCCCATTTGTTCCCTTGTCTTACGCACTTTATTTACCTCCTCTAAAACATCTTTTTATTCTCCCTAAAATTTAATGATACTCTCTCACCCCAACTCTCATTTGCCCTCTTTTTCACCTCTTGCACCTTTCTCTTGACCTCCTGCCTCTTCCTTTTATACATCTCCCATTCATTTGCATTATTTCCCTGCAAAAATTGTCCAAATGCCTCTCTCTTCTCTTTCACTAGTACTCTTACTTCTTCATCCCACCACTCACTACCCTTTCTTATCTGCCCACTTCCCACGCTTCTCTTGCCACAAGCATCTTTTGCGCAAGCCATCACTGCTTCCCTAAATACATCTCATTCCTCCCCCACTTTCCTTACGTCCTTTCTTCTCACCTTTTTCCATTCTGTACTCAGTCTCTCCTGGTACTTCCTCAAAGAAGTCTCCTTCCCCTCTCACTTACTCTCACCACTCTTTTCACCCCAACATTCTCTCTTCTTTTCCGAAAACCTCTGCAAATCTTCACCTTCGCCTCCACAAGACAATGATCAAACATCCCTCCAGTTGCACCTCTTAGCACATTAACATCAAAAAGTCTCTTTTGTGTGCCTATCAATTAACATGTAATCCAACAACGCTCTCTGGCCATGTCTCCTACTCTCTTTTTAAACCAGGTATTCCCAATCACCAGTCCTTTTTCAGCACATAAATCTACAAGCTCTTCACCATTTCCATTTACAACACTGAACACCCCATGTAAACCAATTATTCCCTCAACTGCCACATTACTCACCTTTGCATTCAAATCACCCATCACTATAACCTGGTCTCGTGCATTAAAACTACTAACACACTCACTCAGCTGCTCCCAAAACACTTGCCTCTCATGATCTTTCTTCTCATGCCCAGGTGCATATGCACCAATAGTCACCCATCTCTCCATCCACTTTTAGTTTTACCCATATCAATCTAGAGTTTACTTTCTTTCGCCATATTCCACAATTGTGAGGTAGCGTTAAGAACAGAGGACTGAGCCTTAGAGGGAATATCCTCACTTGGCCCCATTCTCTTACTTGCTTGCCTTTATCCATTCCTGGTGCCACCCCACCCCACAGGAAACAGCATCGCTAACCACTGTGTCAGTGAGGTAGTGTCAGGAAACATAGAAGAAAGGCTACATCCGCTCACATCCATTCCGTAGCTGTCAAGTGTAATGCACTGAAACCACAGTTCCCTAGCCACATCCAGGCTACAAAGATGTTTTCATGGTTTACCCCCAGATGTTTAACATGCCTGGTTCAGTCCACATCATTCCAATTCACTATATTCTATGCATACCTTTCACCCTCCTGCATTTTCTGGCACTGATTGCTCGAAATCTTTATCACTCCATCCATCCACCTCCAATTTGGTGTCCTGCTTCTTGTTCCCTCCACATCTGATACATATACCCTCTGTGACAACCTTTCCTCATTCATTCTCTCCATTTGTCCAAACCATTTCAACACACCCTCTCCTGCTCTCTCAACCACACTCTTTTTATTACCACACATCTATCTTACCCTTTCATTACTTACTCGATCAAACCTCCTTACATCAGATACTGTCCTCGACCATTTCATTTCCAACACATCCACCCTCCTCAGCACAACCCTATCTATAGCCGAAGCCTCATAACCATATAACATTGTTGAAACTACCATTCCTTCAAACATACCCATTTTTGCTCTCCAAGATAATGATTTCTCTTTCCTTACATTCTTCATTGCTCCAATGCACCCAGAATTTTCCCCCTCCACCCACACTATGACACTTCTGCATTCCATGGTTCCATTCACTGCCAAGTACACTCCCAGATACTTAAAAAACTTCACTTCCTCCAATTTTTCTCTTTTCAAACTTACCTAACTTGTCACTCAACCCAGCTGAACCTAATAACCTTGCTTTTATTGAGCTTTACTCTCAACTTTCTCCTTTTATACTCTTCCAAACTTAGTCACCAACTTCTGTAGTTTCTCTCCCGAATCCACCACCAGTGTTGTATCATCGGCAAACAATAACTGATTCACCTACCAAGCATTCTCATCCCCAGCAGACCGCATACTCACTCCCCTCTCCAAAACTCTTGCATTTACCTCCCTCAACACTCCATCCATAAACAAATGAAACAACACCCCTGCCGTAGACCAACCATCACTGGGAACCAATTATTCTCCCCTCTTTATGCTTGTGCAAATGCCTTACACCCTTGATAAAAACTTATCTGCTTCTAGTAGCTTACTTCCCACATCATATGTTCTACAGACCTTCCACAAAGCATCTCTATCAACCCTATCAAATGCATTCTCCAGATCCATAAATGCAACATACAAATCCATCTGATTTTTTAAGTATTTCCCACACACATTCTTCAAAGCAAACATCTGATCCACACATTCTCTAAAACTTCTGAAACCACACTGCTCCTCCCCAATCTGATGCTCTGTACATGCTTTCACCCTCTCAATGAATACCCTCCCATATGATTTTCCAGGTATACTCAACAAACTTATTTTAGTCACATAATCATGAATAGGAAGCAAATTATCTGTTCTATCCATCTACATCTCTAACTCTTGTTCCCTCCTGGAACTCCCTCAAAGGTGTGGCCACAGCAACAGCCTCTCCAAAACTAGTGAACTACAGTGCCACTTATTGGCATTTAGTACCTCACCTTTACCAGGCCACTCCTACCTAATACTCCCGCCTAAATGTTCTTACCTACTACTTCAATCCATTGTTCCTACCGTTTTGGCAAAATGCAGGGCTAGTGCATAGTGCTCACTGCAGGATAATCTAGAGTTATGTACAAAGAGCTGTGCGAGTAGTCCATGTGTGGGTGATGGAGAAAGAAAAGACAGCTATTTGGGTCAGAGGAGTGTAACTTGCCAATTATAGAAGTGCTGGCTGACTATGCAACCATCACTAACCCTCCAGATACCCAGGAAGGTAGGGCTGATAATATACCTCCCAGGTTGTTGACTGCCTACAAGGTAAGGTACACCACCGATTTTCTGGCACTCTTGGTTTCAAAGCCTTGCCAAATTAACCATTTTGCCGGACCAATCGTGGTCACATAATAATAATTCATCAACACACCTCTAACCCGCTAATTATACATCTCCCATGTATGTATGTATGTTAGTCAGGGGGAGGAGGAGTTAGTGGTCGTTCAGTTCACCAGGGGATTGGTTGTTATTGGGCTATACATGACCTTGTATCATCATAACCACCGCTGGCTTCTGCTGCTGCTGCTGCTGCTGCTGCTACTACTACTACTACTACTATCAGTGCTACTACTGCTGCTGCTTATGCTGCTGCTGTCCTCTGCTGTAAATTAAATAAATAAATGAAATACATTATACACCTGCTCAGGACCGGGGCACTCATCAGCTACGAGTTTCGCAAATTCGTCCAAATACTTGGCAGCTCCTTCGTGGTTTGCAGACTGCTTTTCTCTGCACACTTTATTCATGGAAATTTCATGATGCTTCTTGAATCTTTGATTCCATCCTTCACTATATTCACACTCATGTTGTAATTCAAGTTCTTTATGGAACAACTTAGCCTGGTCCATTATCACGCTACCTGACAAGGCCACTCCATCATTCTGACGCTGCCGAAACCATTCCATCATCACTCGATTGTGTTCACTACTTTTACCACCTTTCATAGTTTTTCTAACTGTCATTTGTTTCTTGGAACTGCTGTCTGCATAGAATTTCAATATATTCTTCCTTTGCTTCTTTATATCATAAACAGTTGATGAATCAATACTGTAGATGTCACACAGCTTATGCACCAGAACACCATGGTCCATTTTTTTTAACAGTTCTACTTTATCTTGGACTGATATGGACTGATGTTTACGTTTGACAACACAACTGACACTCTCATATGTCTTAGAAGCCATAGGCTAAGAATCTAACAGAATTGCAGTATCACCACCAACAAGTGCAGTGTAGAGAATGTAAATAAGCACACCGTACAGACAACGCCATCTGTGGCCGCAGTAATTTCAAGTTCCCTCACATAATTTTGTCCAGAATGAAGGTGCCAAACCATCAGTTGCTGGAAAATCGGTGGTGTACCTGTTTTAATCATGTAATCATATATATGTTTGACCTGAGAACATAATGGCCCTCAAACCATATTTCAATCCCTGAATAGTACTCAGCATGATAAATAGGACCTATGGTGAGGTTTTGGAGCAAATCTATTTTATGAAGAAAAATTGAAAGAATGCAGGAATTTTTCGGACCAAAAACTTTTTGTTTCATAATTGGAATATAATATGATGGAAGTCTTCTATACTTGAAAAGATCATGTAAAATGCATCAATATGCTTCCTCTAGCTAATAAATATGAAGCAAAGTAACCTTTAAATGATTACTTGCAGGATATAATGGTGCCAAAACAATATCTGATCCCAGATTTGTATTCACTGTGAAAAGAAGGCTGTATACCGAGGTGACAAGGAATTCTATCTTCCAAAAATAAATAGCAAAAAATACAGGGAGTTTCTGGCTGGCCAAAAAACTTTTTGTTTTAGAATTAGAACATAACAATGAAAGGCTTTTATACTTGAAATAACCATGTAAAATATATCACAATGCTTCCTCTGGCAAACTGATATCAAATAATTGACATTTTTTCATATACATACATATATGCACATACATATACATATATATGAATACATATATACACATGTACATATTCATACTTGCTCAACTTTATCCATTCCCGATGTCATCATGCCCAACAGGAAACAGCAGAAAATGCACGAAAAGAAAAAAGACAACATACACATTTCTCCCATCACACCTGATCACTACTGACACAGGTCAGTAAGGTAGTACCAGGAAACAGACAAAGAAAGGCCATATCTGCTTACATCCATACACAAGCTGTCACATGTAATACATTGAAATCACAGCTCCCATTCCCATATCCAGGCCCCACAGACCTTTCTCATGGTTTACCACAAATGTTTTACATGCCCTGGTTCAGTCAATTGACAGCACATTGACCCCAATGTACCACAGAGTACCAATTCACTCTTCTGTGCATGCCTTTCACCCTCTAGCATGTTCAGGCCCCAATCGCTCAAAATCTTTTTCACTTCATCCTTACATCTCCAGAAATAATTTTTCCAAAGAAAATAGAGTAAAATGCATGTAATATTTCAAGAGAGTTTTCAGGCCAAAAAGATCCATTTCAGAATTAGAATACATAACAAAAGTAATCTACTCTATGAAAAATAATAACCAAAAATTCAGGCATTTTCTATCTATCTGTCTATTGATAGCTGACACCTGTTCCCTTCAGGAAACTCCCATCATGGGGATGGCCATGGCAATAATGTCTCCAATTATCCCTGTCCTTACATTCCTCCCTTACATAAAGCATTCTTTCACCATTTTTCTCTCTCCAGTACTCTTCCACCCTATTTCCCCATGTCACAGGTGATCTTCCTCTCACACTAACCCCTTTAACAGCACCATCATACACTCTCCTTGTAAACTACCCACCTTGTATTCTTTTTCATGCCCAAACCATCATAAAGTGTTAAGTTTCAGCCACTCTACCACTCCACTATTTATTTCCTTTGCATTCCATGCCATACCAGACCTCTCATACAACCCCTAATTTCTTTCTACATTCCATCTAGCCATGCCACATGCTCCTCTCAAATAGTTCATTTTACATCCTGGGTTCTTGACTTCTAGACTCATTCCATGTCAGTGTTTCAACTGCTCAAGTCAGGGCTGGGAAGACTATGATGTCCTTTAATCCTTTCTTCGCTTCCATACTTACGCCTCTGCCTTTCAATATTCTCTTATAGGATCTAATGACTTTGCCCTGTACTGCCCTCTCCCTTATATCTCCTTCCATATCACTATACTTACCTAACTTAGCCTCTAAATTCTTATTTTTTTTATCTGTCACCTCTTCCAGTCTTTCTCCCCCATATCTGTAACAATTTAGTACACATTTTTCTCTCACTCAACAGGACTGCAAAATACATCCTTTCTCTCGGTTCCCTCTGAAACACCATTACTTTACTCATAATTACCTTCAATCACCAATACTCAGACACCATAAAACATACATCCCTCTGTAACTCCCCTTCACTCTTAGCAAACAATGTAATATCTGCAAACAGGCTTGTCAATACACCATACCTCACCACCACTCCTTCTCTACATTCCTTTTCCCTAGTTTTGCTTTCACCTCTCATACCTCTTCATCCACATATAAGTTAAAAAGCAACAGTGGCATCACACAGCCCTGCCCATAAGCATACAGAGACTTTCCCTCAACTCTCCATCCACTCTTAAACAAACATTTGCTCCTCTACAGAAGGCATCCCCTAACCAATATATCCTTAACACATCTCATAAAGCATTCTACTCAACTACATCATATGCTTTCTCCAGGTCCATAATTTTGAGGTAGCAGTTCCCAACAAGAGCATTTTGTCTGCTGAAACTGTGACATGATGGATTCTGTCATTAGGGGCACAAGCAACTACACCAATATTATTGTCAAAGACAAGAATCAGGCTTATTTCTGCAGGTTTAACGAGTACTAAAAATTTAGTGTAAGTGATTTAGTTGGTTTGAATGTCTTCAGTTTTAGTACCTAAATATCAAAGAACGATGATATTAAGCTTGATACAGTGTATGTATTTGTATTACTCAAAGAATACAGTATTAATGCCTTATCTACAATTTTATTTTTCATTTTCTGGGCAGAATGCAGCATACATTACTTTCTTTCATACTATTTGCCATTTCCCACATTAGCGAGGTAGCGTTAAGAACAGAGGACTGGGCCTTTGAGGGAATATCTTCACCTGGCCCCCCTTCTCTGTTTCTTCTTTTGGAAAATTAAAAAAAAAAAGAGAGGGGAGGATTTCCAGCCCCCGCTCCCTTCCCTTTTAGTCGCCTTCTACGACACACAGGGAATACGTGGGAAGTATTCTTTCTCCCCTATCCCCAGGGATAAGCATACATTACTATGAACTGTATTTTCCATTGCAGATGATAATATCACAATCGAACACACAACAGCTCTCCCACAGGAGCATGAGGCAACAGCTTTTCCAGAGATGGCTCTCCTAGTATTTTTTGTAGAAACAAAACAAAAGAATATCTTTTCTTTCAGCAAAGCTACTGAGGATGTAGAGAACAAAAGTATAGAGACTATAGAAGCAGTTGGACATCATGTCATCCAATTTGTGCACCACCTCTGAAAGCTTCAAATAAAATCTCCTTGTACCTTGACCATAAGGTCTTAGACTTTTTAAGAGACATTAAGTGTTCTAAAACTAGTATGAGGGGATGATGTTATGACCACAAAGATATAAGTTTTGCTCTGGCTACATATTACATGTCATAAAACCTGCAAATTTCTTTGTAATAAACTTGCCTTACCATCAAGTACATTACACAATTGGCACAATAGAATTAGTATTAGCTGCTGAATACCTGCACACTACAGATGTTGAAAAATAAATCAAAACACATGAAGCCAAATGTACTTTGTAGGTAGTAGTTGATAAGTAGCCAATGACCAGGGAGGTATGTTACCTGCATTATCCACCTGGGTATTGGGAGGGTTAGTGACAGCTACACTCCTCTGACCCAGATAACTGTCATTAATTTCTGCCCTCCATGTATTAACTTTCTAAAATGGGAAACAGAAGAAGGAGTCACGCGGGGAGTGCTCATCCTCCTCGAAGGCTCAGAGTGGGGTGCCTAGATGTGTGTGGATGTAACCAAGATGTGAAAAAAGGAGAGATAGGTAGTATGTTTGAGGAAAGGAACCTGGATGTTTTGGCTCTGAGTGAAACGAAGCTCAAGGGTAAAGGGGAAGAGTGGTTTGGGAATGTCTGGGGAGTAAAGTCAGGGGTTAGTGAGAGGACAAGAGCAAGGGAAGGAGTAGCAATACTCCTGAAACAGGAGTTGTGGGAGTATGTGATAGAATGTAAGAAAGTAAATTCTCGATTAATATGGGTAAAACTGAAAGTTGATGGAGAGAGGAGGGTGATTATTGGTGCATATGCACCTGGGCATGAGAAGAAAGATCATGAGAGGCAAGTGTTTTGGGAGCAGCTGAATGAGTGTGTTAGTGGTTTTGATGCACGAGACCGGGTTATAGTGATGGATGATTTGAATGCAAAGGTGAGTAATGTGGCAGTTGAGGGAATAATTGGTATACATGGGGTGTTCAGTGTTGTAAATGGAAATGGTGAAGAGCTTGTAGATTTATGTGCTGAAAAAGGACTGATGATTGGGAATACCTGGTTTAAAAAGCGAGATATACATAAGTATACTTATGTAAGTAGGAGAGATGGCCAGAGAGCGTTATTGGATTACGTGTTAATTGACAGGCATGCGAAAGAGAGACTTTTGGATGTTAATGTGCTGAGAGGTGCAACTGGAGGGATGTCTGATCATTATCTTGTGGAGGCTAAGGTGTAGATTTGTATGGGTTTTCAGAAAAGAAGAGTGAATGTTGGGGTGAAGAGGGTGGTGAGAGTAAGTGAGCTTGGGAAGGAGACCTGAGTGAGGAAGTACCAGGAGAGACTGAGTACAGAATGGAAAAAGGTGAGAACAATGGAAGTAAGGGGAGTGGGGGAGGAATGGGATGTATTTAGGGAATCAGTGATGGATTGCGCAAAAGATGCTTGTGGCATGAGAAAAGTGGGAGGTGGGTTGATTAGAAAGGGTAGTGAGTGGTGGGATGAAGAAGTAAGAGTATTAGTGAAAGAGAAGAGAGAGGCATTTGGACGATTTTTGCAGGGATAAAATGCAATTGAGTGGGAGATGTATAAAAGAAAGAGACAGGAGGTCAAGAGAAAGGTGCAAGAGGTGAAAAAAAGGGCAAATGAGAGTTGGGGTGAGAGAGTATCATTAAATTTTAGGGAGAATAAAAAGATGTTCTGGAGGGAGGTAAATAAAATGCGTAAGACAAGGGAGCAAATGGGAACTTCAGTGAAGGGCGCTAATGGGGAGGTGATAACAAGTAGTGGTGATGTGAGAAGGAGATGGAGTGAGTATTTTGAAGGTTTGTTGAATGTGTTTGATGATAGAGTGGCAGATATAGGGTGTTTTGGTTGAGGTGGTGTGCAAAGTGAGAGGGTTGGGGAAAATGATTTGGTAAACAGAGAAGAGGTAGTGAAAGCTTTGCGGAAGATGAAAGCCGGCAAGGCAGCAGGTTTGGATGGTATTGCAGTGGAATTTATTAAAAAAGGGGGTGACTGTATTGTTGACTGGTTGGTAAGGATATTTAATGTATGTATGACTCATGGTGAAGTGCCTGAGGATTGGCGGAATGTGTGCATAGTGCCATTGTACAAAGGCAAAGGGGATAAGAGTGAGTGCTCAAATTACAGAGGTATAAGTTTGTTGAGTATTCCTGGTAAATTATATGGGAGGGTATTGATTGAGAGGGTGAAGGCATGTACAGAGCATCAGATTGGGGAAGAGCAGTGTGGTTTCAGAAGTGGTAGAGGATGTGTGGATCAGGTGTTTGCTTTGAAGAATGTATGTGAGAAATACTTAGAAAAGCAAATGGATTTGTATGTAGCATTTATGGATCTGGAGAAGGCATATGATAGAGTTGATAGAGATGCTCTGTGGAAGGTATTAAGAATATATGGTGTGGGAGGAAAGTTGTTAGAAGCAGTGAAAAGTTTTTATCGAGGATGTAAGGCATGTGTACGTGTAGGAAGAGAGGAGAGTGATTGGTTCTCGGTGAATGTAGGTTTGCGGCAGGGGTGTGTGATGTCTCCATGGTTGTTTAATTTGTTTATGGATGGGGTTGTTAGGGAGGTAAATGCAAGAGTTTTGGAAAGAGGTGCAAGTATGAAGTCTGTTGGGGATGAGAGAGCTTGGGAAGTGAGTCAGTTGTTGTTCGCTGATGATACAGCGCTGGTGGCTGATTCCTGTGAGAAACTGCAGAAGCTGGCGACTGAGTTTGGTAAAGTGTGTGGAAGAAGAAAGTTAAGAGTAAATGTGAATAAGAGCAAGGTTATTAGGTACAGTAGGGTTGAGGGTCAAGTCAATTGGGAGGTGAGTTTGAATGGAGAAAAACTGGAGGAAGTGAAGTGTTTTAGATATCTGGGAGTGGATCTGGCAGCGGATGGAACCATGGAAGCGGAAGTGGATCATAGGGTGGGGGAGGGGGTGAAAATTCTGGGAGCCTTGAAGAATGTGTGGAAGTCGAGAACATTATCTCGGAAAGCAAAAATGGGTATGTTTGAAGGAATAGTGGTTCCAACAATGTTGTATGGTTGCGAGGCGTGGGCTATGGATAGAGTTGTGCGCAGGAGGATGGATGTGCTGGAAATGAGATGTTTGAGGACAATGTGTGGTGTGAGGTGGTTTGATCGAGTGAGTAACGTAAGGGTAAGAGAGATGTGTGGAAATAAAAAGAGCGTGGTTGAGAGAGCAGAAGAGGGTGTTTTGAAGTGGTTTGGGCACATGGAGAGAATGAGTGAGGAAAGATTGACCAAGAGGATATATGTGTCGGAGGTGGAGGGAACGAGGAGAAGAGGGAGACCAAATTGGAGGTGGAAAGATGGAGTGAAAAAGATTTTGTGTGATCGGGGCCTGAACATGCAGGAGGGTGAAAGGAGGGCAAGGAATAGAGTGAATTGGAACGATGTGGTATACCGGGGTTGACGTGCTGTCAGTGGATTGAATCAAGGCATGTGAAGCGTCTGGGGTAAACCATGGAAAGCTGTGTAGGTATGTATATTTGTGTGTGTGGACGTATGTATATACATGTGTATGGGGGAGGGTTGGGCCATTTCTTTCGTCTGTTTCCTTGCGCTACCTCGCAAACGCGGGAGACAGCGACAAAGTATAATAAATAAATATAAAATTTCTGCCTAACCCATACATGGAGTACTGGCATTCTGTTTACAAACATGCAATCTCTCCTTGTCACACAATGCTTAACAACACTTAACTCGCACAGTTCATTCATTGCAACTCTAAGATTTTCCTGTGGGGAACGCTGTGTGCTAGCCCTGCCTTTTGGCAATATGAGGGGAACAATAGATAGAAGCAGTAGGTAAGAGTATTAAGTAGTAACATTAGGTAGAAGTAGTAGGTAGGAACATTAGGAAATGAGCATTACGTAGAAATAGTCAATATTATTTGCAGGAACGACACAAAAGAAGATTTATCCTTTCAACAAAGCTACTTAAGAGGTAGAGAACAAAAGTATGGAGATTATAGAAGCAGTTGGACATCATGTCATCCAAATTATGCACCACCTCTGAAAGCTTCACAAATAATGTCTCCTTGTACCTCAACCATAAAGTCTTAAAACTGTTAAACGGTAAGGCACTAAAGGTTAAGAAGCAGCACTAAAGCTCACTAGTTATGGTACTCTATTGCCATGGCCACCCCTTTGAGGGAGCTCCAGAATGGAACAGGTGTCAGATATATATATAAATAGGGGATACGGGAGAAAGAATACTTTCTACGCATTCCCCACATGTTGTAGAAGGCAACTAAAGGGGATGGGAGTGGGGGGGCTAGAAAACCTCCCCTCCCAGTATTTCAATTTTCTAAGAAGGGAAACAGAAGAAGGAGTCACGCGGGGAGTGCTCATCCTCCTTGAACGCTCAGATTGGGGTGTCTAAATGTGTGTGGTTTTAACCAAGGGGAGAAAAAAGGAGAGATAGGTAGTGCGTTTGAGTAAAGGAGCCTGGATATTTTGGCTCTGAGGGGAATGAAGCTCAAGGGTAAAGGGGAAGAGTGGTTTGGGAATGTTTTGGGAGTAAAGTCAGGGGTTAGTGAGAGGACAAGAGCAAAGGAAGGAGTAGCACTACTCCTGAGACAGGAGTTGTGGGAGCATGTGATAGAGTGTAAGAAAGTAAACTCTAGATTGATATGGGTAAAACTGAAAGCGGATGGAGAGAGATGGATGATTATTGGTGCATATGCACCTGGTCATGAGAAGAAAGATCATGAGAGGCAAGTATTTTGGGAGCAGCTGAGAGAGTGTTAGTAGTTTTGATGCACGAGACTGGGTTATACTGATGGATGATTTGAATGCAAAGGTGAGCAATGTGGCAGTTGAGGGAATAATTGGTGTAAATGGGGTGTTCAGTGTTGTAAATGGAAATGGTGAAGAGCTTGTAGATTTGTGTGCTGAAAAAGGACTGGTGATTGGGAATACCTGGTTTAAAAAGAGAGATATACATAAGCATACATATGTAAGTAGGAGAGATTGCCAAAGAGTGTTCTTGGATTATATGTTGATTGATAGGGGTGTGAGAGAGACTTTTCGATGTTAATGTGATCAGAGATGCAAGTGGAGGGATGTCTTGTGGAGGCGAAGGTGAAGATTTGTAGAGGTTTTCAGCAATGAGGAGAGAATGTTGGGGAGAAGAGAGTGGTGAGAGTAAGTGAGCTTGGAAAGGAGACTTGCATGAGGAAGTACCCGGAGAGACTGAGTGCAGAATGGAATAACATGAGAGCAAAGGACATATGGGGAGTGGGGGAGGAATGGGATGTATTTAGGGAAGCAGCAATGGCTTGCACAAAAGATGCTTGTGTCATGAGAAGTGTGGGAGGTGGGCAGATTAGAAAGGGTAGTGAGTGGTGGGATGAAGAAGTAAGATCATTAGTGAAAGAGAAGAGAGAGGCATTTGGATGATTTTGCAGGGAAATAGTGAAAATGACAGGGAGATGTATAAAAGAAAGAGGCTGGAGTTCAAGAGAAAGGTGCAAGAGGTGAAAAAGAGGGCAAATGAGAGTTGGGGTGAGAGAGTATCATTAGATTTTAGGGAGAATAAAAGATGTTTTGGAAGGAGGTACATAAAGTGTGTAAGACCAGAGAGCAAATGGGGACCGGTGACGAGGGCTAATGGGGAGGTAATAACAAGTAGTGGTGATGTGAGAAGGAGAAGGAGTATTTTGAAGATTCACTGAATTTTTGATGACAGAGTGGCAGATATAAGGTTTTTTGGTCGAGGTGGTGTGCAAAGTGAGAGAGTCAGAGAGAATGATTTGGTAAACAGAGAAGAGATAGTGAAAGCTTTGCGGAAGATGAAAGCCAGGAAGGTGGCGGGTTTGGATGGTATCGCAATAAAATTTATTAAAAACTAAAAGTTGACTGATTGGTGAGGATATTCGATGTATGTATGGCTCATGGTGACGTGCCTGAGGATTGGCGGAATGCATGCATAGTGCCGTTGTACAAAGGCAAAGGGGATAAAGGAGAGTGTTCAAATTACAGAGATATAAGTTTGTTGAGCATTCCTGGGAAATTATATGGGAGGGTATTGATTAGGAAAGTGAATGCATGTACTGAGCATCAGACTGAGGAAGAGCAGTGTGGTTTCAGAAGTGGTAGAGGATGTGTGGATCAGGTGTTTGCTTTGAAGAATGTATGTGAGAAATACTTAGAAAAACAGAGGGATTTGTATGTAGCATTTATGGATAGGGAGAAGGCATATGATAGAGTTGATAGAGATGCTCTGTGGAAGGTATTAAGAGTATATGGTGTGGGAGGCATGTTGCTAAAGGCAGTGAAGTTTTTATCAAGGATGTAAGGCATGTGTATGAGTAAGAAGAGAGGAAAGTGATTGGTTCTCAGTGAATGTCAGTTTGCGGCAGGGGTGAGTGATGTCTCCATGGTTGTTTACTTTGTTTATGGATGGGGTTGTTAGGGAGGTGAACGCAAGACTTTAGGGGAAAGGGGCAAGTACGCAGTCTGTTGTGGATGAGAGGGCTTGGGAAGTGTCAGTTTTTGTTCGCTGATGATACAGTGCTGGTGGCTGATTTGGGTGAGAAACTGCAGAAGCTGGTGACTGAATTTGGTACAGTGTGTGAAAGAAGAAAGCTGAGAGTGAATGTGAATAACAGCAAGGTTATTAGGTACAGTAAGGTTGAGAGACAAAACAATTGGGAGGTAAGTGTGAATGGAGAAAAACTGGAGGAAATAAAGATTATGGATATCTGGGAGTGGATTTGGCTGCGGGTGGAACCATGGAAGTGGAACTGAATCATAGAGTGGGGGAGGGGGCGAAAGTTCTGGGAGCATTGAAAAATGTGTAGAAGTCGAGAACGTTATCTTGGAAAGCAAAAATGGGTATGTTTGAAGGAATAGTGGTTCCAACAATGTTATATGGTTGTGAGGTATTGGCTATAGATAGAGTTGTGCAGAGGAGGGTGGATGTGTTGAAAATGAGATATTTGAGGACAATATGTGGTGTGAGGTGGTTTGATCGAGGAAGTAATAATAGGGTAAGAGAGATGTGTGGTAATGATAAGAGTGTGGTTGAGAGCAGAAGAGGGTGTTTTGAAATGGTTTGGTCACATGGAGAGAATGAGTGAGGAAAGATTGACCAAGAGGATATATGTGTCAGAGGTGGAGGGAACAAGGAGAAGTGGGAAACCAAATTGGAGGTGGAAAGATGGAGTGAAAAAAATTTTGAGTGATCAGGGCCTGGACATGCAGGAGGGTGAAAGGCGTGCAGGTAATAGAGTGAATTGGAACGATGTGGTATACCGGGGTCGACGTGCTCTCAATGGATTGAACCAGGGCATGTGAAGCGTCTGGAGTAAACCATGGAAAGTTTTGTTGGGCCTGGATGTGGAAAGGGAGCTGTGCTTTCGGTGTATTATACATGACAGCTAGAGACTGAGCGTGAACGAATGTGGCCTTTGTCATCTTTTCCTAGCACTACCTCGCGCACATGTGGGGGGGAGGGGGTTGTCATTTCATGTGTGACGGGGTGGCGACGGGAATGAATAAGAGCAGACGGTATGAATTATGTACATGTGTATATATGTATATGTCTGTGTGTGAATATATATGTTTACGTTGAGATGTATAGGTACGTATATGTGACAGTGACAAAGTATAATAAGTAAATAATAATAATAATAATATACACACATATATATATATATATATATATATATATATATATATATATATATATATATATATATATATATATATATATATATTCTTTTTCTTTTAAACTATTCGCCATTTCCCGCGTTAGCAAGGTAGCGTTAAGAACAGAGGACTGGGCCTTTTTTGGAATACCCTCACCTGGCCCCCTCTGTTCCTTCTTTTGGAAAATAAAAAAAAAAAAAAACGGGAGGGGAGGATTTCCAGCCCCCCGCTCCCTCCCCTTTTAGTCGCCTTCTACGACACGCAGGGAATACGTGGGAAGTATTCTTAATCCCCTATCCCCAGGGATAATATATATATATATATATATATATATATATATATATATATATATATATATATATATATATATATTATACTTTGTCACTGTCTTCTGCGTTAGCGAGGTAGCGCAAGGAAACAGAAGAATGGCCCAACCCACCAACATACACATGTATATACATACCCGTCCACACACGTACATCTCAACATATACATATACATATACACACACAGATATATACATATATACACATGTACATAATTCATACTGTCTGCCCTTATTTATTCCCGTTGCCACCCCGCCACACATGAAATAACAACCCCCTCCCCCGAATGTGTGCGAGGTAGTGCTAGGAAAAGACAACAAAGGCCACATTCGTTCACACTCAGTCTCTAGCTGTCATGTATAATGCACCAAAACCACAGCTCCCTTTCCACATCCAGACCCCACAAAACTTTCCATGGTTTACCCCAGACACTTCACATGCCTTGGTTAAATCCATTGAAAGCATATCGACCCCGGTATACAACATCGTTCCAATTTACTCCATACCTTGCATGCCTTTCAGCCTCCTGCATGGTTAGGCCCCGATCACTCAAAATCTTTTTCACTCCATCTTTCCACCTCCAATTTGGTCTTCCACTTCTCGTTCCCTCCACCTCTGACACATATATCCTTTTTGTCAAGCTTTCCTCACTCATTCTCTCCATGTGACCAAACCATTTCAAAACACCCTCCTCTGCTCTCTCAACCACACTCATTTTATTACCACACATCTCTCTTTCCCTATTATTACTTACTCGATCAAACCACCTCACACAACATATTGTCCTCAAATATCTCATTTCCAGCACATCCACCCTCCTTCTCACAACTCTATCTATAGCCCATGACTCACAACCATATAACATTTTGGAACCACTATTCCTTCAAACAAACCCATTTTTGCTTTCCAAGATAATCTTCTCGACTTCCACACATTCTTCAACGCTCCCAGAACTTTTACCCCCTCCCCCACCCTATGATTCACTTCCACTTCCATGGTTCCATCCACTGCCAAATCAACTCCTAGATATCTAAAACACTTCACTTCCTCCAGTTTTTCTCCATTCAAATCTACCTCCCAATTGACTTGTCCCTCAACCCTACTGTACCTAATAACCTTGCTCTTAATCACATTTACTCTCAGCTTTCTTCTTTCACACACTTTACCAAACTCAGTCACCAGCTTCTGCAGTTTCTCACACGAATCAGCCATCAGCGCTGTATCATCAGCAAACAACTGACTCACTTCCAAAGCTCTCTCATCCACAACAGACTGCATACTTGCCCCTCTTTCCAAAACCCTTGCATTCACCTCCCTAACAACCCCATCCATCAACAAATTAAACAACATCAGCACTCCTGCTGCAAACCAACATTCACTGAGAACCAATCACTTTCCTCTCTTCTTACACGTACACATGCCTTACATCCTCGACAAAAACTTTTCACTGCTTCTAACAACTTGCCTCCCACACCATATATTCTTAATACCTTCCACAGAGCATCTCTATCAACTCTATCATATGCCTTCTCTAGATCCATAAATGCTACATACAAATCCAATTGCTTTTCTAGGTATTTCTCACTTACATTCTTCAAAGCAAACACCTGATCCACACATCCTCTACCACTGCTGAATCCACACTGCTCTTCCCCAATCTGATGCTCTGTACCTGCCATCACCCTCTCAATTAACACCCTCCCATATAATTTACCAGAAATACTCAACAAACTTATACCTCTGCAATTTGAGCACTCACTTTTATCCCCTTTACCTTTGTACAATGTCACTATGCAAGCATTCCGCCAATCTTCAGGCACCTCGCCATGAGTCATACATACATTAAATAACCTTACCAACCAGTCAACAATACAGTCATCCCCTTTTTCAATAACTTCCATTGCAATACCATCCAAACCCGCTGCCTTGCCAGCTTTCATCTTCCGCAAAGCTTTTACCAAATCTTCTCTGTTTACCAAATCATTCTCCCTAACCCTCTCACTTTGCACACCACCTCGACCAAAACACCCTATATCTGCCACTCTATCATCAAACACATTCAACAAACCTTCAAAATACTCACTCCATCTCCTTCTCACATCACCACTACTTGTTATCACCTCTCCATTAGCCCTCTTCACTGGTGTTCCCATTTGTTCCCTTGCCTTACGCACTTTATGTACCTCCTTCCAAAACATCTTTTTATTCTCCCTAAAATTTAATGATACTCTCTCACCCCAACTCTCATTTGCCCTCTTTTCACCTCTCCCACCTTTCTCTTGACCTCCTGCCTCTTTCTTTTATACATCTCCCATTCATTTGCATTATTTCCCAGCAAAAATCGTCCAAATGCCCCTCTCTTCTCTTTCACTAATGATCTTACTTCTTCATCCTACCACTCACTACCCTTTCTAATCTGCCCACATCACACGCTTCTCATGCCACAAGCATATTTTGCGCAAGCCATCACTGCTTCCCTAAATACATCCCATTCCTCCCCCACTCCCCTTACATCCTTTGTTCTCACCTTTTTCCATTCTGTACTCAGTCTCTCCTGGTACTTCCTCACACAAGTCTCCTTTCCAAGCTCACT
This sequence comes from Panulirus ornatus, assembly GCF_036320965.1. NCBI lineage: Eukaryota > Metazoa > Arthropoda > Malacostraca > Decapoda > Palinuridae > Panulirus > Panulirus ornatus. Next base: position 34,766,085 of record NC_092232.1, read on the forward strand.
TACTCTCACCAATCTCTTCACCCCAACATTTTCTCTTCTTCTCTGAAAACCTCAACAAATCTTCACTTCTGCCTCCACAAGATAATGATCAGACATCCCTCCAGTTGCACCTCTCAGCACATTAACATCCAAAAATCTCTCTTTCACACACCTATCAATTAACACATAATTCAATAACGCTCTCTGGCCATCTCTCCTACTTACATATGTATACTTATGTATATCTCTCTTTTTAAACCAGGTATTCCCAATCACCAGTCCTTTTTCAGCACATAAATCTACAAGCTCTTCACCATTTCCATTTGCAACACTGAACATTGCATGTACCAATCATTCCCTCAACTGCCACATTGCTCACCTTTGCATTCAAATCACCCATCACTATAACCCGATCTCGAGCATCAAAACTACTAACACACTCACTCAGCTGCTCTCAAAACACTTGCCTCTCATGATCTTTCTTCTCATGCCCAGGTGCATATGCACCAATAACCACCCATCTCTCTCCATCAACTTTCAGTTTTACCCATATCAATCTAAAGTTTGTTTTCTTACACTCTATCACTTACTCCCACCACTCCTGTTTCAGGAGTAGTGCTACTCCTTCCCTTGCTCTTGTCCTCTCACTAACCCCTAACTTTACTCCCAAGACATTCCCAAACCACTCTTCTCCTTTACCCTTGAGCTTCGTTTCACTCAGAGCCAAAACATCCAGGTTCCTTTCCTCAAACATACTACCCATCTCTCCTTTTTTCTCATCTTGGTTACATCCACACACATTTAGACACCCCAATCTGAGCCTTCAAGGAGGATGAGCACTCCCCGTGTGACTCCTTCTTCTGTTTCCCCTTTTAGAAAGTTAAAATAGAAGGAGGGGAGGGTTTCTAGCCCCCGCGCCCGTCCCCTTTAGTCGCCTTCTACGACACGTGAGGAGTGCGTGGGACGTATTCTTTCTCCCCATCCCCTATCGATATACATATATGGATAGATAAATAGATAGTTATTCTCATGGGAAAAATCTGATTCACACATTCCCTACCTTTCCTAAAACCCCCTTGCTCCTCACTTCTGCATTCAGTCACTTCCATCATCCTATCAATTAACACTCTTGCAAACATTTTTCCTGGTATAATTAACAGACTTATTCCCTTATAATTGCTACATACATCATTAACACTTTTTCCTTTGAATAAAGAAACAATCATAGCTTTCACCTAATCCTCAAGCCCAACCTTCTGCTTCCATGTAAAACTACATATCAAATGCTTCCACTCTATCACACTTCCTTACAAGCTTTAACATTCCAGCGGTAATTACATCCACTCCAGGTGACCTTATCTTCAACTGATCACTGCTCTTTTTACCTCCCATCTTGCGCTAGGCCCTTGCACTTGTACCCTTTTCCTTCCATCCTCAAAGCCTATACACGTAACAACTGCTGCCTCACCTATCAAATTCATCAGTTCTTCAAAATATTCTTTCTATTTTCCTTTCACTTCCTCCTGATTCAGCAACTCCCCTTCCTTTTCGTTTATATTTCCACTCTCACATCCACCTCTATCCATTTTCAACTCCTTCCACTACAATTTTTTATTGTCCCTAAACTTTTCACTCAACTTTCTTCCAAAATCTTCACTTATTCTTTCTCTACTTTCCTAAATCAGCTTCTTATCATTCCACTTACACCTCTTATATTCATCCCTCATCCTTTGCTGAACTTCCACTGGTACACTCCTTTCAAACCATGTACCATATGCCTTTTTTCTTCTCTTCCACAGCAATTTCAGTTTCATCCATCCACCATGCATTTCCCATCTTATTCTCATATCTCAAAACCTTGTCTCCAACTACTACATCTACAACCTTTAAGTCTTTCTCTACACATTTTAAACACCTCAGTCACATATGACTGCATCCCTACATTTACAGCACTTCAATCTAAACTTTTTGTTACCCTTCAGTCAAACTCTTTCCATTCATCTTTTTTTCCTGCCAGCACTTTTACTTCTCAATTTTTCTTACACCATACCCCCCACTTCTTGATCAACACCTCTACAAGAACTGCAAAATGATCAGAATCTCCAGAGAATCCTTTCATAACCACTGCATTCACCACAACTTTTCCCAGCCTTTCATCCACTGCCACATAGTTGTTCAAGCCCATTTGTTCTTCCCTTCCACTATTTCTCATCCACTTATAGCTGTGGATCATCTTGTGCTGAAAAACAGTGTTTGCAAGGAGTAAAGCCCTATCAGCAAAAACATCCACAAGATAACTTCCATTTACTCCGGGCACTCAACATTTACTAACTACTTATCATATTTTGTCGTCTCCCGCGTTAGCGAGGTAGCGCAAGGAAACAGACAAAAGAATGGCCCAACCCACCCACATACGCATATATACACATACACGTCCACACATGCACATATACATACCTATACATTTCAACGTATATATATATATATACATACATATGCAGACATATACATGTATACTCATGTACATAATTCATACTTGCTGCCTTTATTCATTCCCTTCGCCACCCCATCATACATGAAAAGACAACCCCCCCTTCCCCCACACGCGCACAAGGTGGTGCTTGGAGAAGACAACAAAGGCCACATTCGTTCACACTCAATCTCTAGCTGTCATGTACAATGCACCAAAACCACAGCGCCTTTCCACTTCCAGGCCCCACAAAACTTTCCATGATTTACCCCAGCCGCTTCACATGCCCTGGTTCAATCCACTGACAGCATGTCGACCTCGGTATACAACATCGTTCCAATTCACTCTATTCCTTACACGCCTTTCACCCTCCTGCATGTTCAGGCCCTGATCGCTCAAAATCTTTTTCACTCCATCTTTCCACCTCCAATTTGGTCTCCCACTTCTCCTCGTTCCCTCTACCTCTGACACATATATCCTCTTTGTCAATCTTTCTTCACTCATTCTCTCCATGTGACCAAACCATTTCAAAACACCCTCTTCTGCTCTCTCAACCACACTCATTTTATTACCACACATCTCTCTCACCCTTCCATTACTTACTCGATCAAACCACCTCACACCACATATTGTCTTCACCAAACTATCTCACCAAATTCATCACATCCCACCTCTGCATTCACATCACCCATTATAACCACCTTTCTCTATTTCTTAACCCATTTATACAGTCATTCAAATTTCTCCAGAAATGCTTCAATTCATCCTTACCTCACACAGTCCTCAGCTGCAAATACACATACCCATGTATACTTCAAAATTTCAATCTTTCCTTTCACCTACACTAATCTTGATCCAGTCCATCCTGCTCTGTAACACCCTCCCATACTCATAGTAATAACACTAATACACATCATTCTTTCCCTCTTCCCTGATAATCTTCATTCATTCATGTTCATACCACTCCTTCTATGCCCTCCCACAACTTGCATTCACCGTTTCCATTTTCACTCGATACACCCTCCCTAAGGATATGGGTTTCCCTAATCCCTATCACATCCAAACTATAATTTTTACATCCCTCCACTAGCTCCCTCCTTTTACTCTTACCAGTCATCCCATTAACATTCAGGGCCATCACCCTCAATCACTCGTCCCTTTTACCTTCGGCATAACTACTGCCTCACCCTTAATAGGCCAGAGGGAAAGTCTAGCACACCTCAGGTGTTTGTCTGCTTTAAAAACTATTGTCCTGATGAAATTGGGCAACGTCTAGCCCTTTCGTCCACCCTAGGGGTATACCAAACGAGGTCACAATGAGAAGGCAGGGTGAGACTTGGATAGCAGAGGCACTGAAATTCAACCTTTCCCAATTATTGAACCACTGCTGCAGCAGCAGCACCTCCTAACTTCCTGTCTACATGCATTTTCAGGCCAAAATAAATTTCTCAGAATTAGAATATAAGATAATGAATGGCTTCTGTACTTGAAATGACCATATAAAATATATCCTGCTTCTTCTAACACACATATATAAGGGAAATATCATGAAATTTTTAAATCCTGTAATCACTTAAATGGTTCATTACAGGACTTAATAACCCCAGAACCATATTTCAACCCCAGAATTGCATTCAGCATGAAAGATATGCCCTATACCTAGAATCTGTTTTAGGACAAGAATGTACTTGAAATGACCATGTAAAATATACCATAATGCTTTCTCTAGGCCACCAGATATCAAATGAACAAGAAGGGATATATCACGAAATTCCTAAAATCCTGTAATCATTAAAATGCTTAATTATAGGACTCAATTATGGGACCTATTCTCTATTCTGAGGATTATAAGTAATTCTATGCTATCCCCAAAAATAGCACAAAGTGTTTCAGAATTACAATATAACATAATTAAAGGATTATAATCTAGAAATAAGCATACACAGTATTTCACAATGCTTCCTCTAATTGGCACATATCAAATGAATACAATGAAGTCTTGTAATCCTGTAATCATTTGAATCCTTAACTACAGGACTTAATGGTCCAAAACAATATTTCAACTCCAGATTTGTATTCTGGATTTAAAATAGGCCCTATATACTGAGGTTTAGAGGGAATTCTATTTCCCCTAAAAAAACAGCACAATATGCAAGAAATTCTTCAAGGTATTTTTCTAGCTAAAAAAAATTCTTTAAGAACTGGAATAATACATAATGAAAGACTTCTATATGTGAAGTGATCCCATAAACTATATCATAATGCTTCCTCTGGCCAACAAATATTAAATAAATCTGGCATGAAATATGAAATTCTTTTTAATGCTGTTATCAGTTACATGTTAAAATACATGACTTAGTGGCCCCTAAACTATACAACAACCCCAGAACCATATTCACCAAGATTTAGGAGTTATTTAATTTTCTAAGAAAAAAGTATAAAAACGATGGGTATTTTTCAAGCCAAATACTTTTTGTTTCAAAATGAGAATAACATCATGAAAGACTCCTATACTTGAAATAAGCATGTAAAACATATCATAGTGCTTCGTCTGGCCAATAAATATCAAATAAATTTGAAGAGAAATATCAAAAATTTCTTAATTTTGTAATCATTTAAATACTTCATTACAAGACTTAACAGCCCACAAACAAAATAACAATCACAGAGCCATATTCAGTATGAATATCAGGCCCTATGTAGAGGTTTAGAAAAAAAAAATTTCAAAGCAAAATAAAAAAATGCAGCTAAATCAGGGTATCTTTAAGGCTAAAACACTTTTTATTTTAGAATTAGAATGCAGCATACAGAAACACGTATATACTTGAAATGATCGTGTAAAATATTATTCATTTATTTATTCATTTGCTTTGTTGCTGTCTCCTGCGTTTGCGAGGTAGTGCAAGGAAACAGACGAAAGAAATGGCCCAACCCACCCCCATACACATGTATATACATACACGTCCACACCAAACTTTCCATGGTTTACCCCAGACGCTTCATATGCCCTGATTCAATCCACTGACAGCATGTCGACCTCGGTATACAACATCGTTCCAATTCACTCTATTCCTTACACGCCTTTCACCCTCCTGCATGTTCAGGCCCCGATCACTCAAAATCTTTTTCAATCCATCTTTCCACCTCCAATTTGGTCTCCCACTTCTCCTCGTTCCCTCTACCTCTGACACATATATCCTCTTGGTCAATCTTTCCTCACTCATTCTCTCCATGTGCCCAAACCATTTCAAAACACCCTCTTCTGCTCTCTCAACTACTCTCTTTTTATTTCCACACATCTCTCTTACCCTTACATTACTTACTCGATCAAACCACCTCACACCACATATTGTCTTCACCAAACTATCTCACCAAATTCATCACATCCCACCTCTATCCATTTTCAACTCCTTCCACTACAATTTTTTATTGTCCCTAAACTTTTCACTCAACTTTCTTCCAAAATCTTCACTTATTCTTTCTCTACTTTCCTAAATCAGCTTCTTATCATTCCACTTACACCTCTTATATTCTTCCCTCATCCTTTGCTGAACTTCCACTGGTACACTCCTTTCAAACCATGTACCATATGCCTTTTTTCTTTTCTTCCACAGCAATTTCAGTTTCATCCATCCACCATGCATTTCCCATCTTATTCTCATATCTCAAAACCTTGTCTCCAACTACTACATCTACAACCTTTAAGTCTTTCTCTACACATTTTAAACACCTCAGTCACATATGACTGCATCCCTACATTTACAGCACTTCAATCTAAACTTTTTGTTACCTTCAGTCAAACTCTTTCCATTCATCTTTTTTTTCCTGCCAGCACTTTTACTTCTCAATTTTTCTTACACCATACCCCCCACTTCTTGATCAACACCTCTACAAGAACTGCAAAATGATCAGAATCTCCAGAGAATCCTTTCATAACCACTGCATTCACCACAACTTTTCCCAGCCTTTCATCCACGCAAATATACATACCTATACATCTCAATGTACACATATACATACACACACAGACACATACATATATACCCATGCACACAATTCACACTGTCTGCCTTTATTCATTCCCATTGCCACCTCGCCACACATGGAATACCATCCCCCTCCCCCCTCATGTGTGCCAGGTAGCGCTAGGAAAGGACAACAAAGGCCCCATTCGTTCAAACTCAGTCTCTAGCTGTCATGCAATAATGCCCGAAACCACAGCTCCCTTTCCACATCCAGGCCCCACACAACTTTCCATGGTTTACCCCAGACGCTTCATATGCCCTGATTCAATCCACTGACAGCACGTCAACCCTGGTATACCACATCGATCCAATTCACTCTATTCCTTGCACGCCTTTCACCCTCCTGCATGTTCAGGCCCCGATCACTCAAAATCTTTTTCACTCCATCTTTCCACCTCCAATTTGGTCTCCCACTTCTCCTCGTTCCCTCCACCTCCGACACATATATCCTCTTGGTCAATCTTTCCTCACTCATTCTCTCCATGTGCCCAAACCATTTCAAAACACCCTCTTCTGCTCTCTCAACTACTCTCTTTTTATTTCCACACATCTCTCTTACCCTTACATTACTTACTCGATCAAACCACCTCACACCACACATTGTCCTCAAACATCTCATTTCCAGCACATCCACCCTACTGCGCACAACTCTATCCATAGCCCATGCCTCGCAACCATACAACATTGTTGGAACCACTATTCCTTCAAACATACCCATTTTTGCTCTCCGAGATAATGTTCTCGACTTCCACACATTCTTCAAGGCTCCCAGGATTTTCGCCCCCTCCCCCACCCTATGATTCACTTCCGCTTCCATGGTTCCATCCGCTGCCAGATCCACTCCCAGATACCTAAAACACTTTACTTCCTCCAGTTTTTCTCCATTGAAACTTACTTCCCAATTGACTTGACCCTCAACCCTACTGTACCTAGTAACCTTGCTCTTATTCACATTTACTCTTAACTTTCTTCTTTCATACACTTTACCAAACTCAGTCACCAGCTTCTGCAGTTTCTCACATGAATCAGCAACCAGTTCTGTGTCATCAGCGAACAACAACTGACTCACTTCCCAAGCTCTCTCATCCACAACAGACTTCATACTTGCCCCTCTTTCCAAAACTCTTGCATTTACCTCCCTAACAACCCCATCCATAAACAAATTAAACAACCATGGAGACATCACACACCCCTGCCGCAAACCTACATTCACTGAGAACCAATCACTTTCCTCTCTTCCTACACGTATACATGTGTAAAATATATCATAATAATTTCTCTGGTGGACCGATAACAAATAAATGGGAGCAAATAAGCTATCAGTCTATAGCTCTGATGCTCTGGTGAACTCAAGTGCCACTTTTCAGCCTTCATCGCCTCACCCTCTTAACTGGCTACTGGCAGACAGCAATCTAGCACAGTGTTTTCAGAGGCTCCTAACTAATGTTCCTCCCAACTACATCTACCAAATGTTCCTGCTCAATGTTTCAACATACTACTTCTACTTAATGCTCCCAGCTAATGTTCTTACCTACTACCTCTATACCTAATGCTCCTATATAATGGTCCTACGTACCACATCTATCTATTGCTCCTTCCATTTTGCCAAAAGGTAAGGCTAGTGCACAGCATTCACCACAGAAAAATTTAAAGTAAAGAAGAATGAGTAGTGTGAGTTAAATGTTGTTAAGTGTTATGTGTGATACGGAGAGACTATGTTTGTGGCCAGCAGTCCACCATAAGTGGGTGAGGCAGAAATAAAAAGCTTAATATTCTGCTGGCCACTGGGGGGCAAATAATCACAAAATATTTCAATTACATAATTATTCAATTGCAAAAGAGACATAAGTGAGGAAATACCAGGAGAGGCTGGATGCAGAATGGCAAAAGGTGGGAGAAAATGGAGCAAGAGGAAAGTGTGAGGAATGGGTAGTATTTAGGAAAGCAGTGCTGGCATGTGTGAGAGATGCATGTGGCATACAAAAGGCGGGTGTTGGCAGATTAAAAAGGGTAGTGAGCGGTAGGACAAATAAGTAAAGTTGCTGGTTAAAGAAAAATGAGAGGCATTTACGCAGTACTCACATGGAATAGTGCAAATGATTGGGAAATGTATAAGGGAAAGTGGCAAGGAGTTGATAAGGAGGGCAAATGAGAATTAGGGTTAATGAGCATCAGGAAATGTTTTGGAGAATAAGATGTTTAGAAAGATATAATCAATAACAAAAAACAAGAGAACAAATGGGAATATTGGTAAAGAGGGCAAAAGGGGAAGTGATAGCAGAAAAAGATGAGGTGAGAAGATGGAGTGAGTATTTTGAAGGACTGTGGAATGTGGTTGATGACAAAGTGGCTGATGTGAGATGTTTGGGTCTGGGTGATATGCAAAGTGAGTCATGAATAGAGAAGAGGTGGTGAAAGCCTTACAAAAGATGAAATGTGGCAAGGCATCTGGAGTGGATGGTACAGCAGTTCAATTTATCAAGGGGGTGACTGCATTGTTAATTGCTTGGTAAGGATTTTCAGTGTTTGTATGGATAATGGTGAGATGCCTGAGGATTGGCAGAATGCATGTATACAGCCACTATATACAGGCAAGGTGGATAAAGGTGAGTGTTCAACCTACAGAGGTTTAAGTTTGTTGAGTACATGGTATTGACTGAGAGAGTGAGAGCATGTCTAGCATCAGACTGGGTAGCCAACAAATACTTGATAAGTAGGAAGCAAATCATTGGAAACTGTTTTAAAATTGTGATAATCTATAGACTTAATTGCAGATCATAAAGACCACCAAACATAGGTTCAACCCCAGATTCACATTCAGCATGAAAAATAGCTTATTACGATGTTTTGAGGCAAATCTATTAGCCTGAGAAAAATATCAAAAACCAAATCATCAAAAAAAAATTTTTCTTATCACTTTTTTACTATACTTAACCGCTGTTTCCCACGTCAGCGAGGCAGTGCAAGAAAACAGACAAGGAATGGCTCAACCAATCATACACACACACACATATATATATTGGAAAGGATCACAATTTTGCGTGTGATCAAGATATTCCTGAGTCCACGGGGAAAATGAAACGCGAAAAGTTCCCAAGTGCACTTTCGTGTAATAATCACATCATCAGGGGAGACACAAGAGAGAAATATAACAGCCAGTTGACATACATCAAAGAGACGAAGCTAGGATGCCAAGGCAGCAAGGCAGCAGTGGAATTTATTAAAAAAGGGGGTGACTGTATTGTTGACTGGTTGGTAAGTTTATTTAATGCATATATGACTCATATGAGGTGCCTGAGGATTGGTGGAATGCTTGCATAGTGCCATTGTACAAAGGCAAAGGGGATAAAAGTGAGTGCTCAAATTACAGAGGTATAAATTGGTTGAGTATTCTGGGGAAATTATATGAGAGGGTATTGACTGAGAGGGTGAAGGCATGTGCAGAGCATCAGATTGGGTGGTAGAAGTGGTAGAGGATGTGTGGATCAGGTGTTTGCTTTGAAGCATGTATGTGAGAAATACTTAGAAAAGCAAATGGATTTGTATGTAGCATTTATGGATCTGGAGAAGGCATATGATAGAGTTGCTCTGTGGAAGGTATTAAGAATATATGGTGTGGCAGGCAAGTTGTTAGAAGCAGTGAAAAGTTTTTATCGAGGATGTAAGGCATGTGTACGTGTAGGAAGAGAGGAAAGTGATTGGTTCTCAGTGAATATTGGTTTGCGGCAGGGGTGTGTGATGTCTCCATGTTTGTTTAATTTGTTTATGGATGGGTTTTTTTGGGAGGTGAATGCAAGAGTTTTGGAAAGAGGGGCAAGTATGCAGTCTGATGTGGATGAGAGAGCTTGGGAAGTGAGTCAGTTGTTGTTCAATGATGATACAGTGCTGGTGGCTGATTCATGTGAGAAACTGCAGAAGCTGGTGACTGAGTTTGGTAAAGTGTGTGAAAGAAGAAAGCTGAGAGTAAATGTGAATAAGAGCAAGGTATTAGATACAGTAGGGTTGAGGGACAAGTCAATTGGGAGGTAGGTTTGAATGGAGAAATACTGGAGGAAGTGAAGTGTTTTAGATATCTGGGAGTGGATTTGGCAGCGGATGGAACCATGAAAGCAGGAAGTAAATCATGGGATGGGGGAGGGGGCAAAAGTTCTGGGAGCCTTGAAGAACATGTGGAAGTCGAGAACATTATCTTGGAAAGCAAAAATGGGTATGCTTGAAGGAACAGTGGTTCCAACAATGTTATATGGTTGCGAGGTGTGGGCTATAGATAGAGTTGTGCGGAGAAGGGTGGATGTGCTGGAAATGAGATATTTGAGGACAATATGTGGTGTGAAGTGGTTTGATCGAGTAAGTAATGTAAGGGTAAGAGAGATGTGTGGAAATAAAAAAAGAGTGGTTGAGAGAGCAGAAGAGGGTGTTTTGAAATGGTTTGGGCACATGGAGAGAATGAGTGAGGAAAGATTGACCAAGAGGATATATGTGTCAAAGGTGGAGGGAATGAGGAGAAGTGGGAGACCAAATTGGAGGTGGAAAGATGGGGTGAAAAAGATTTTGAGTGATCGGGGCCTGAACATGCAGGAGGGTGAAAGACGTGCAAGGAAAAGAGTGAATTGGAACGATGTGGTATACCGGGGTCGACATGCTGTCAATGGATTGAACCAGGGTATGTGAAGCGTCTGGGGTAAACCATGGAAAGTTCTGTGGGGCCTGGATGTGGAAAGGGAGCTGTGATTTTGGTGCATTATACATGACAGCTAGAGACTGAGTGTGAACAAATGTGGCCTTTGTTGTCTTTTCCTAGCGCTACCTCGCGCACATGCGGGGGAAGGGGGTTGTTATTTCATGTGTGGCGGGGTGGCAATGGTAATGAACAAAGGCAGTCAGTGTGAAGTATGCACATGTGTATATATGTATATGTCTGTGTGAGTATATATATATATATATATATATATATATATATATATATATATATATACGTTGAGATGTTTAGGTATGTATATTTGCGTGTATGGACGTGTAAGTACGTACAAGTGTATGTGGGTGGGTTGGGCCATTCTTTCGTCTGTTTCCTTGCACTACCTTCGCCTCCACAAGATAATGATCAGACATCCCTCCAGTTGCACCTCTCAGCACATTAACATCCAAAAATCTATCTTTCATGCACTTATCAGTTAACACGTAATCCAATAATGCTCTCTGGCCATCTCTCCTACTTACATTTGTATAATTATGTATATCTCTCTTTTTAAACCAGGTATTTCCAATCACCAGTCCTTTTTAGCACACAAATCTACAAGCTCTTCACCATTTCCATTTACAACACTGAACACCCCATGTACACCAATTATTCCCTCAACTGCCACATTACTCACCTTTGCATTCAAATCATCCATCACTATAACCTGGTCTCATGCATCAAAACTACTAACACACTCACTCAGCTGCTCCCAAAACACTTGCTTCTCATGATCTTTCTTCTCATGCCCAGGTGCATATGCACCAATAATCACCCATCTCTCTCCATCAACTTTCAGTTTTACCTATATCAATCTAAAGTTTACTTTCTTACACTCTATCACATACTCCCACCACTCCTGTTTCAGGAGTAGTTCTACTCCTTCCTTTGCTCTTGTCCTCTCACCAACCCCTGACTTTACTCCCAAAACATTCCCAAACCGCTCTTCACCTTTACCCTTGAGCTTCGTTTCCCTCAGAGCCAAAACATCCAGGTTCCTTTCCTCAAACATACTACCTATCTCTCCTTTTTCTCATCTTGGTTACCTCACACACATTTAGACACCCCAATCTGAACCTTCGAGGAGGATGAACACTCCATGCATGACTCATTCTTCTGTTTCCACTTCTATAAAGTTAAAATACAAGGAGGGGAGGGTTTCTCACAAACACTTTTCAAAGCAAACACCTGATCCATACATCTTCTACCACTTCTAAAACCACACTGCTCTTCCTCAATCTGATGCTCTGTACCTTCTTAATCAATACCTTCTCATATAATCTCCCAGGAATACTAAAAAAAACTTATGCCTCTGTAATTTGAACACTCACCTTTATCTCTGCCTTTGTACGATGGCACTATGCATGCATTCCATCAATCCTCAGGCACTTATCCATGATCCATGCATACAGTGAATATCCTTACCAACCAATCAACACCACAGTCACACCCTTTTTTAATATATTCCACTGCAATACCAACCAAACCCGCTGCCTTGCTGGCTTTCATCTTCTGCAAAGCTTTTACCACCTCTTCTCTGTTTACCAAACCATTCTCCCTGACCCATTCACTTCGCACATCATCCCAACCAAAGCACCCTATATCTGCCACTCTATCATCAAACACATTCAACAAACCTTCAAAATACTTACTTCATCTCCTCACTTCATCACTACTTGTTATTACCTCCCCACTTGCCCCCTTCACCGATGTTCCCACATGTTCTCTTGTCTTTACACACGTTATTTACCTCCTTCCAAAACATCTTTTTATCTCCTTGAAATTTAATGATACTCTTTCACCCCAACCCTCATTTGCCCTCTTTTTCACTTCTTGCACCTTTCTCTTGACCTCCTGCCACATTCTTTTGTACATCCCCTAGTCATTTGCACTACTTCCCTGCAAGAATTCCCCAAATGCCTCTCTCTTCTCTTTCACTAACAACCTTACTTCTTCATTCCACCACTCACTACCCTTTCTAATCTGCCCACCTCCCACCTTCCTTATGCCACACGCATCTTTTGCGCAAGCCATCATTGCTTCCCTAAATACATCCCATTCCTCCCCCACTCCCCTCATGTCATTTGCTCTCACCTATTGCTATTCTACACAATCTCACCTGGTACTTCCTCTCAAAAAAAAAAAAAATGTTTTAAAAATGTAGAAATCTAAAAACATAATTGCAGGTTTTATCATAAAGACGGTCAAACAATAGTTCAATCCCAGATTCGTGTTCATCAGGAAAAGTTTACCTCATACTGAAGTTCTGATGTAAATCAATTTCCCTGAGAAAAATACCAAATATTGCAGATAACACTTCATGGTATGTTTCAGCCAAAGAAACACTGTTTCAAAATTGCAGATAACACTTCATGGTATGTTTCAGCCAAAGAAACACTGTTTCAAAATTGCAGATAACACTTCATGGTATGTTTCAGCCAAAGAAACACTGTTTCAAAATTGCAGATAACACTTCATGGTATGTTTCAGCCAAAGAAACACTGTTTCAAAATTGCTGATAACACTTCATGGTATGTTTCAGCCAAAGAAACACTGTTTCAAAATTGCAGATAACACTTCATGGTATGTTTCAGCCAAAGAAACACTGTTTCAAAATTGCAGATAACACTTCATGGTATGTTTCAGCCAAAGAAACACTGTTCCAAAATTGAAACATTTCATAATCAAACGCTTCTATACTTGAACCAATCATGGAAAATATTTGATACTACTTCCCCTGGCAGACATAAACCAAATAAACACCAAACGGATCATCAGAAAATGCTTTTAAATTGTAATAAATTAACGACTTAAGTACGGGCTGTAAAGCACGCCAAATAATACTTCAATGCCAGATATGTAATCAGCATGAAAATGATTACTCATACAAAGGTTAACCTCACAAAAGATAAGAAAAATTGCAGGTAGATAATTTAAGGTATTTTTGAACCCTAAAACTTTTTGTTTTGAAACTGAAGTATAGCATTATAAAACGCTTCTCTACTTCAAATAATCATGGAATACATCTTCAAATCCTTCTCCAACCTCATAAAAACTTAGTAAATTCGAGGCAAATACAAATAAGATCATTTAGAGATGTAATCATTTAGGTATATAATTACAGGGAAGAATAACTCTAAAAATCTATCAGCTTCCCATTCGCTTTCAACATGAAAAATAGACTTTATACTGAGGTTGTAATGCACGTGAATTTCCCAGAGAAATGTACCAAAAATTGCAAGGTATTTCTAATTCTTGAGACCAAATACTTTTGTTTTAAACTGATATAAAACATAGACAAAATGATTCTATACATAAAATAATCATTATCTCATCATGCTTCCCCTAGACGAAAGATAACAAATTAGTAAGAAGCGGATTATCCAAAAAATAATGCTTTAAAACTTTAAACGACGTAAAGACAGGATTTAATGCTACAAGACCAATATTTCAACCCGATTCGTATTCAGCATGAAGAATATACTACGCTTATACTGATGTTCTGACGGAAATATATACTACTGAGAAAAATACCAAAAAAATGCCTGTGACACAGGTCACCTGGGAAAAAATGACTGCTTCTTAAGTATTTTTGCACGCTGAATCCAAATGTTTCCGGAATTTCTCTGTCACCCGTAGACTTTTATTCCAGCATACTCACATATCACTACGTACAGTATACATATGTACCGGTGCTCTACGGAGCATATGAAAAAAAAGAAAGTTTTATAAACACAGCTATTTTCATAGTTTGAGAAGTGCAATAGGTCCTTTTTGAAAGCACAAGCCTGGATAAATGAGTCACTATGGGACCTGCAGAAACACGACTGGAAATGGCGAGACATTCAAACAGTAGCCACTACTGAGTAGCAGTCCTCTCTCTGTGGCAGGATGGAATTCAATGTGTACACAGTGTCTTTTCCACACTGTTGACAGACTGTGCTTCTGTATATTCAAGTGTTGTGCTGATATCCCCAATCCACCATTAATAATAATACCGAGAAACTATGTGAATAGTCCAAATTCTTTCTGCTACATCTGCTGTGCACTGACATTCATATCGCAAAAACATTCTTTGAGCAATGCTATGGGCCCTCCTATATATGTTGTCACATGTGTCAGGCTTCTCACAGTTTGGGCAACAGATTCACGCCGTATGCCTTTGGCCATTCCTATGGTTTGGAGAGAACCTAGAGATCACGCTTCGATTGCTGCTTCCGACTGACAGATATAAATAACATCAAAATCGAAGCCTACTGTTGAATAGCCTAATTTACCATCTGCTTCGAGGCCAGTACCTCACAGTCAGGGAAACACCTGTGCCAGAGCCTCCGAGAAATATGACACTCAGTGACGACGAGTCTAGCGATGAGACAATAGACCAAGTAGAGCACAATATGGATCCAACATCTGAAGCAAACTGTTCTTCAAGTGAACCACATCTGCTGAGTCAACGAGATCTTAATGATCTCGTCCGCGATTTAAACCTGTCTGAGAAGCAAGCCGAACTTTTGGGTTCCAGATTAAAGGACTGGAATCTTCTCCAGAATGGAACTAAAGTTTGTTTTTTATCGTGATTGCCATGTCTGTTATAAAGAATTTTTCTCTCTTGAAGATGGTCTGGTGTTCTGCAATGATGTTCGTTCTGTTATGGAGGAGGCACTTGGCCATGAATATAACACAGACGAGTGGCGCTTGTTTACCGACTCATCAAAAGTAAGCTTGAAAGCGGTTCTATTCAACAACGGAAATAAATTCCCCTGCGTTCCTCTGGCTCACGCAGCTAACATGACGGAATCGTATGATAACATGAAGATTCTTTTGGAAGAATTAAGTATGGGGGACTTTAAATGCAATGTATGTGGTGACCTAAAGTTTACGGCACTTTACATGGAATGCAACTTGGTTACACGAAGTTCGGTTCCTCTGTGAGAGGGACCGAGGGGATAAGAAAAATCATTATGTTAAGAAAGTGTGACCAAAAAGAACATCACTGACTCCATGGAAGTGGAGGAAGAGTGTCATCAATCCTCCACTTGTTGATCCTAAGAAAATTGATCTACCTCGTTAGCACATTAAGCTCGGGATGATGAAGAACTTCGTCCAATGTATGGATAAAACTGGCCATGGATTCACATATTGGAAGAATACATTCCCTACAATCAGTGATGCAAAAGTCAAGGAGGGTATTTTTGTAGGATCACAGATCATTGAACTACTTCGAGATGAAAAGTTCGATGAAGATCTAAATGATCACTGTACTGACTTGAGTAATGCCAATTCATTTACTAACTATAACTCCTTAGCCACGAGAAATGTCACTGAATATTCTATTATTAGATACACAGAGAATTGTAACGTAAATATTTGTGAAGGTCTATACAAACTACATAGCTTTCTTGTAGGCAAAATTTATAAAAAGTTCCCTTTCTTGTCCAGATAATATAAATTTCATGATATGCATGATGCCAGATCCGACCACCACCAACTCGAACACCACCATCCAGTATCTCTTTGTTTACCAATAGCATCTTAACTACGTCTCTTCCTTGTATATCAACTGACTGTTCTACGACTTCTATCTTACTCTTGAATCTTCCCTGACGATGTGATCATTACAGGAAAGTGCACTTGTGAACTTATAGTGTTTCATTTTCCTTTTTTTTTTGCAATATATATATATATATATATATATATATATATATATATATATATATATATATATATATACATATATATATATATATATATATATATATATATATATATATATATATATACAGATAGATATATATATATATATATACAGATAGATATATCATGAGAGGCAAGTGTTTTGGGAGCAGCTGAGTGAGTGTGTTAGTAGTTTTGATGCACGAGAATGGGTTATATTGATGGGAGATTTGAATGCAAAGGTGAGTAATGTGGCAGTTGAGGGAATAATTGGTGTACATGGGGTGTTCAGTGTTGTAAATGGAAATGGTGAAGAGCTTGTAGATTTATGTGTTGAAAAAGGACTGGTGATTGGGAATACCTAGTTTAAAAAGATATATATATATATATATATATATATATATATATATATATATATATATATATATATATATATATATATATATAAGTATACGTATGTAAATAGGAGAGATGGCCAGAAAGCGTTATTGGATTACGTGTTAATTGACAGGCGCGCAAAAGAGAGACTTTTGGATGTTAATGTGCTGAGAGGTGCAACTGGAGGGATGTCTGATCATTATCTTGTGGAGGCGAAGGTGAAGACTTGTAGAGGTTTTCAGAAAAGAAGAGAGAATGTTGGGGTGAAGAGAGTGGTGAGAGTAAGTGAGCTTGGGAAGGAGACTTGTGTGAGGAAGCACCAGGAGGAACTGAATACAGAATGGAAAAAGGTGAGAACAAAGCAGGTAAGGGGAGTGGGGGAGGAATGGGATGTATTTAGGGAAGCAGTGATGGCTTGCGCAAAAGATGCTTGTGGCATGAGAAGCGTGGGAGTTGGGCAGATTAGAGAGGGTAGTGAGTGGTGGGATGAAGAAGTAAGATTATTAGTGAAAGAGAAGAGAGAGGCATTTGGATGATGTTTGCATGGAAATAATGCAAATGACGGGGAGATGTATAAAAGAAAGAGGCAGGAGGTCAAGAGAAAGGTGCAAGAGGTGAAAAAGAGGGCAAATGAGAGTCGGGGTGAGAAAGTATCATTAAATTTTAGGGAGAATATAAAGATGTTTTGGAAGGAGGTAAATAATGTGCGTAAGACAAGGGAACAAATGGGAACTTCAGTGAAGGGGGCTAATGGAGAGGTGATAGCAAGTAGTGTTGATGTGAGAAGGAGATGGAGTGAGTATTTTGAAGGTTTGTTGAATGTGTTTGATGATAGAGTGGCAGATATAGGGTGTTTTGGTCGAGGTGGTGTGCAAAGTGAGAGGGTTAGGGAAAATGATTTTGGGTAAACAGAGAAGAGGTAGTAAAAGCTTTGCGGAAGATGAAAGCCGGCAAGGCAGCGGGCTTGGATGGTATTGCAGTGGAATTTATTAAAAAAGGGGGTGACTGTATTGTTGACTGGTTGGTAAGGAATTTAATGCATGTATGACTCATGGTGAGGTGCCTGAGGATTGGAGGAATGCTTGCATAGTGCCATTGTACAAAGGCAAAGGGGATAAGTGTGGTTTCAGAAGTGGTAGAGGATGTGTGGATCAGGTGTTTGAAGAATGTATGTGGAAAATACTTAGAAAAGCAAATGGATTTGTATGTAGCATTTATGGATCTGGAGAAGGCATATGATAGAGTTGATAGAGATGCTCTGTGGAAGGTATTAAGAATATATGGTGTGGGGGGCAAGTTGTTAGAAGCAGTGAAAAGTTTTTATCGAGGATGTAAGGCTTGTGTACGTGTAGGAAGAGAGGAAAGTGATTGGTTCTCAGTGAATGTAGGTTTGCGGCAGGGGTGTGTGATGTCTCCATGCTTGTTTGATTTCTTTATGGATGGGGTTGTTAGGGAGGTGAATGCAAGAGTTTTGGAAAGAGGGGCAAGTATGCAGTCTGTTGTGGATGAGAGAGCTTGGGGAAGTGAGTCAGTTGTTGTTCGCTGATGATACAGCGCTGGTGGCAGCGGGTTTGGATGGTATTGCAGTGGAATCTTATGAAAAAAAAGGGGGTGACTGTATTGTTGACTGGTTGGTAAGGTTATTTAATGTATGTATGACTCATGGTGAGGTGCCTGAGGATTGGAGGAATGCTTGCAGAGTGCCATTCTACAAAGGCAAAGGGGATAAAAGTGAGTGCTCAAATTATAGAGGTATAAGTTTGTTGAGTATTCCCGGGAAAGTATATGGGAGGGTGTTGATTGAGAGGGTGAGGGCATGTACAGAGCATCAGACTGGGGAAGATCAGTGTGTTTTCAGAAGCGGTAGAGGATATGTGGATCAGGTGTTTGCTTTGAAGCATGTATGTGTAAAATACTTAGAAAAGCAAATGGATTTGTATGTAGCATTTATGGATTTGGAGAAGGCATATGGTAGAGTTGATAGAGATGCGCTAAGGAAGGTATCAAGAATATATGGTGTGGGGGCAAGTTGTTAGAAGCAGTGAAAAGTTTTTATCGAGGATGTAAGGCTTGCGTACGTGTAGGAAGAGAGGAAAGTGATTGGTTCTGAGTGAATGTAAGTTTGCGGCAGGGGTGTGTGATGTCTCCATGGTTGTTTAATTTCTTTATGGATGGGGTTGTTAGGGAGGTGAATGCAAGAGTTTTGGAAAGAGGGGTAAGTATGCAGTCTGTTGTGGATGAGAGAACTTGGGAAGTGAGTCAGTTGTTGTTCGCTGATGATACAGCGCTGGTGGCTGATTCGTGTGGGAAACTGCAGAAGCTGGTGACTAAGTTTGGTAAAGTGTGTGAAAAAAGAAAGCTGAGAGTAAATGTGAATAAGAGCAAGGTTATTAGGTACAGTAGGGTTGAGGGACAAGGCAATTGGGAGGTAAGTTTGAATAGAGAAAAACTGGAGGAAGTGAAGTGTTTTAGATATCTGGGAGTGGATTTGGCAGTGGATGGAACCATGTTAGCAGAAGTGAATCATAGGGTGGGGGAGAGGGCGAAAGTTCTGAGAGCATTGGAGAATGTGTGGAAGTCGAGAACATTATCTTGGAAAGCAAAAATGGGTATGTTTGAAGGAATAGTGGTTCCAATAATGTTATGTGGTTGCGAGGCGTGGGCTATAGATAGAGTTGTGCGGAGGAGGGTGAATGTGCTGGAAATGAGATGTTTGAGGACAATATTTGGTGTGAGGTGGTTTGATCGAGTAAGTAATAATAGGGTAAGAGAGATGTGTGGTAATAAAAAGAGTGTGGTTGAGAGAGCAGAAGAGGGTGTTTTGAAATGGTTTGGTCACATGGAGAGAATGAGTGAGGAAAGATTGACCAAGAGGATATATGTGTCAGAGGTGGAGGGAACGAGGAGAAGTGGGAGACCAAATTGGAGGTGGAAAGATAGAGTGAAAAAGATTTTGGCTGATCGGGGCCTGAACGTGCAGGAGGGTGAAAGGCGTGCAAAGAATAGAGTGAATTGGAACGATGTGGTATACCGGTGTCGACGTGCTGTCAATGGATTGAACCAGGGCGTGTGAAGCGTCTCTCGTAAACCATGGAAAGTTCTGTAGGGCTTGGATGAAGAAAGGGAGCTGTGGTTTCGGTGCATAATTGCATGACAGCTAGAGACTGACTGTGAACGAATGGGGCCTTTGTTGTATTTTCCTAGCGTTTCCTCGCACACATGAGGGGGGAGGGGGTTGTTATTCCATGTGTGACGAGGTGGCGATGGGAATGAATAAAGGCCGACAGTATGAATTATGTACATGTGTTTATATGTATATGTCTGTGTGTGTATATATATGTACACATTGAGATGTATAGGTATGTATATTTGCGTGTGTGGACGTGTATGTATATACATGTGTATGTGGGTGGGTTGGGCCATTCTTTCGTCTGTTTCCTTGCGCTACCTGGCTAACGCGGGAGACAGCGACAAAGCAAAATAAATATAATAAATAAATGAATATATACATATTCCTATGAGTCCACGGGGAAAATGAAACGCGATAAGTTCCCAAGCGCACTTTCGTGTAATAATCACATTATCAGGGGAGACACAAGAGAGAAATATAAGTCAGTTGATATAATCGAAGAGACGAAGCTAGGACGCCATTTGGTAAACATGTGATTGTCCAAAACATACAACATTGTCGTTGTATGTTTTGGACAATCACATGTTTACCAAATGGCGTCCTAGCTTCGTCTCTTCGATGTATATCAACTGACTTATATTTCTCTCTTGTCTTTCCCCTGATGATGTGATTATTACACGAAAGTGCACTTGGGAACTTATCGTGTTTCATTTTCCCCGTGGAGTCATAGGAATATCTAGATCACGCGCAAAATTGTGATCCTTTCCAATATATATATATATATATATATATATATATATATATATATATATATATATATATATATATATATATATATATATACTTGCTTTCCTTCATCTATTCCTGGCGTTATCCCGCCCCACAGGAAACAGCATCGCCACCCCCTGCTTCAGCGACGTAGCGCCAGGAAAACAGAAAAAAAAGCCACATTCGTTCACACTCAGTCTCTAGCTGTCATGTGTAATGAACCGAAACCACAGCT
Source organism: Panulirus ornatus (assembly GCF_036320965.1). Lineage (NCBI taxonomy): Eukaryota > Metazoa > Arthropoda > Malacostraca > Decapoda > Palinuridae > Panulirus > Panulirus ornatus. The sequence continues at coordinate 34,787,478 of NC_092232.1, forward strand.
CCCTATCCACATCCAGGCACTACAGACCTTTCCATGGTTTACTCCAGACGTTTCACATTCCCTGGTTTAGTCCACTGACAGCACGTTGACCTCGGTATACCATGTTCCAATTCACTCTACTCCGATCGCTCAAAATCTTTTTCACTCCATCCTTCCACCTCCAATTTGGTCTCCCACTTCACCTTCTCTCCACCTCTGACACATATATCCTCTGTGTTGAACTTTCCTCACTCATTCTCTCCATGTCCAAATCATTTCAACACATCCTTTTCTGCTCTCTCAGCCAAACTAATTCTATTTCCACACATCTCTCTTACCCTTTCATTACTTACTCGATCAAACCACCTCACACCACATATTGTCCTAAAACATTTCATTTCCAACACATTCATCCTCCCCCCGTACAACCCTATATATAGCCCATGCCTCGCAACCATACAATATTGTTTGAATTACTATTCCAGCAAACATACCCATTTTTGTTTTCCGAGGTAACATTCTCTCCTTCCACATTCTTCATCGCTCCCAGAACTTTCGCCCCCTTCCCCACCCTGTAACTCATTTTCGCTTTCATGGTTCCATTCACTCCTAAGTCCACTCCAAGTATCTAAACACTTCACTTCCTCCAATTTTTCTCCATTCAAACTTACATCCAATTAACTTGTCCCTCAACCTTACTGAGCTTAACAACCTTGCTCTTATTCACACTTACTCTCAACTTTCTCTTTTCACACACTTTTCTAAACTCAGCCACCAACTTCTGCAGTTTCTCACTCGAATCAGCCACTAAAGTTCTATCATCAGCGAACAACTGACTCACTTCCAAGGCCCTCTCATCCACAACAGACTGCATACTCGCCCCTCTCTCCGAAACTCTTGCATTTACCTCCCTAACCACACCATCTATACACAAATTTAACAACCATGGGGACATCACACACCCTTGCTCTAGATCGACCTTCCCTGGGAACCAATAACTCTCCTCTCTTTATACACGTACACATGCCTTACATCCTTGGTAAAAACTTTTCCCTGCTTGTAGCAGCTTACCTTCCACATGATATACTCTTAAGACCTTCCACAACGCATCTCTATCAACCCTATCATATGCCTTTTCCAGATCCATAAATGCTACATACAAATCCATCTGTTTTTCCAAGTATATCTCACACACATTCTTCAAAGCAAACACCTGATCCACACATCCTCTACCACACTGCTCTTCCCCAATCTGATGTTCTGTACATGCCTTCACCCTCTCAGTCAGTACCCTCCCATACAATTTCCCAGAAATACTCAACAAATTTATGCCTCTGTAGTTTGAACTCACCTTTATCCCCTTCTCTTTGTACAATGGCACTATGCATGCATTCCGCCAATCCTCAGGCATTTCACCATGATCCATAAATACACTGAATATCCATACCAACTAATCAAAAACACACTCACCCTCTTTCTTAATTAATTCAACGGCAATACCATCCAAACCCACCGCCTTGCGGGATTTCATCCTCCTCGAAGCTTTCACTTTCACTACCTCATGAGGGACAAAACATCTAACGTTATGAGGGGCAAACGTTAGATATCATGAGGAACAAACCATAAAACATAAAGAGAAACCATCGGACAAGAAGAGGAACTAACCATCAGGCAAGATGAGGCGCAAACCATCAGGCAGCATGAGGAAGAAATGATCATGTAACACGAGGAACAAACCATCAGACATAATGAGGAACAAACCATAAGAGATAATGAGGAACAAACCATCAGACATAATGAGGAACAAACCATAAGAGATAATGAGGAACAAACCATAAGACATAATGAGGAACAAACCATAAGACATAATGAGGAACAAACCATAAGAGATAATGAGGAACAAACCATAAGACATAATGAGGAACAAACCATAAGACACAATGAGGAACAAACCATAAGACACAATGAGGAACAAACCATAAGACACAATGAGGAACAAACCATAAGACACAATGAGGAACAAACCATCAGACATAATCAGGAACAAAGTATTTGGCAGCATGAGGAACAAACCATCAGATATCATGAGGAACAAACCATCAGTTATCATGAGGAACAAACCATCAGATATCATGAGGAACAAACCATCAGATATCATGAGGAACAAACCATCAGATATCATGAGGAACAAACCATCAGATATCATGAGGAACAAACCATCAGTTATCATGAGGAACAAACCATGATATCAAAAGTAACAAACTCTCATCCTGAGGAGCAGAGATCATTGGTCTGGTAAGGTGGGACTGCCATCAACGAGATATGCGACATCCTTCAGGAACTCAGGCAAAAGTTTGTGGTTATGGCCAATTTTATGTTCTAACTTATCATCTTGCGGCGGCCGCCTCCCTCACACACACACACACACACACACACAGTACAGACTTTCGATACTCTCCCTCGGGGTCAAGTGATACAGCCATGTCTCTGTAATGGTGGAGTGTTACACACTCGCGTCATTTATTGCTTCCCTTCCTCAAGTTCCCCGGGGAAGTACCAATAAAGCGGAGTCTATGACATATCCGTGAAAACATCCCGTGACCTGAAATAAATTCAGGATACAATAGCTGCCCCAAATGGCTGGTCGGAGGCGCTCAACAAACCGCAGTCCATCTACCAAATTATGGAGCCTAACATTCCCGTGCGCCCGCTGCTGCCATCACCAGTCTTTACTTCCTCGCCCACTTTATTGCAATTACTCATCATTTCCGGCATGTTCACCCGCTCCTGAATTGAGATGTAAAATACTTGTAAATCTTACACCCCTGACATAATCAGAGAATGGCGAACGAGTCTGTGAGCGATAATATGACGGAAGTAAATTTTGGAAGTACGCATACCGTGTCATCTGTCATATCAGATGCACTGGCTGCCTGCGGGCGCCCGGACTTGCGATTGGTGGAGCAGGTCGATACTGAGCCAACCACGGTGGGCGCTGCCGATTCCGGTGGGTGGATCCCTCTGACGTAATTGTCAGTACGAGCGCCCATTGGTCCAAAACACATCCACCATCGCCGCTTACTTTCCCGCCGCCGGGCTGTGATTGGTGGCCCGAGACAAAAACAGTAGGGTTGTGTGTTCGGGAGGTGCTCGTCGTTGCCGACAGATTGGAAGGCGTCGCGACCAGACTCTCGAACGATCATTGGTGTCCATCACTCAACAGACTGTGATCCCACGACAGAAATGTCTAGTGATACGTGACGTCGTGTACCATAGTTAAGTTGTTAATTACCCGAGGCAGTAACAGGTGGGGGGCCCCAAGGCCGTCTACTGTCGGAGAGCTGGACAAGAGGGTGGCCCAGGGAGGCAGCCGTCTAGGACAGACAATCACAGCTGTGTGTGTGTGTGCGTGTGTGTGTGTGTGTATGGTGTCACAGCCACGGGACAATCTAACACTGGCGTGTAGACCGTGAATGGCCCGGCCGGGTCCCTGCGAGTGAGAGACACCGAGGCCGCCGCTGCCACACACGCCATCTCAAAACACCTGCAGGTAAAGTCTGTAGAGTCCCCTGGACCGCTTTCGCTTCCTGTGCATGTGTTAGTGAGGGAGGGGGGGTTGGGTTAGGGCAGTGACGATGTCATTATAGTCAACAAAGACACGGGGAAGACACATGTGTGGGAGGAGGCAGGAGAGGACCAGCAGTAGGACGATCACAGACCCTACCCCAGACCATGGGCGCCCAGTGTGACTCCCACATCATCACTACCATGAGACCTCCACAGCAACTCATGAGTCACCCAAGACGTGACTGTATCAGTGGTGTTGTGGGTCAGTAGTCATGGCAGTGGTGGTGGTGGGGCAGTCGAAGGAGTGTCCAGGTGGCGCCTTGAGAAGACCAGGGTCACTCCTCCTACCGAGAGGGCCCCTTTACCATACTGTATACAGAGACCAAAAGAAAACATACATGACTTGATCTGCAGCGCCTTCTACGAGGTTTACACGTACCTGAGAGGGTGTGTGTGTGTGGGTGTTGTCATGCCGCGCCCCTGCTGCCTCTCCTGTACACTCCCACGCTCGCTCCTCCCATCCGTATCCACAGATTATTCCTACAAAAATTCACATTAAATTAAACCAAGGTGGAACACACATGATCTGTCTCATTACAACTTCCACCTTCTATATATATATATATATATATATATATATATATATATATATATATATATATATATATATATATATATATATATACATATAATTTATATATTACAACAGAACATTGCTCATGTACCAGTACTTCTCTCTGTCCACATCCTTCCCCGTGTCCCATGCCAAACGACCCTCTACCTACCACCACATGTCATCTACCACACGGCCCCTCTACCACATGATCCTCTGAATACCACACAACCTCTAGCTACCACACAGTCTCAGCCTTACGACCCTTTGCCAGACAGAAGGATTTGTCTGTGGCATTTACGGATATGGGAACAAGCGTATGACACGGTGTTACGAGTACAATGTGTGCTGGGAAAGGTACTTGAAGCAGTGAGGGTTTTAATTAAGAGAATTAAGTATGCATGCAAGTGGGTGGAAAGGAGAGCGAGTAGTCCCTGGTGAAGGTGTATGCAAATGGGTGGAGAGGTTAGAGAGTAGTCTCTGGTGAAGGTGGGTCTCGGACAGGAGTGTGTGGTGTCACCGTGGTTGTTTAACTCGCTAATGGACTGGGTAATTAGGGAGGTGAATGCGAGGCGTAGATCTGCTGGCTGCTTGGGGATGGAGGGGCCTGGGAGGCGAGTCAGTTGCTGTCTGCTGATGATACAGCACTGGTGGTCAGTGCGAGTGAGTTTGGGCGAGTATGTGAAAGGAGAAAGCTGTGACGTGTTGTGAATAAAAGCAAGGTTATTAAGTTCAGTAGGAGGGGAGAAAGGTAGTTTGAGTGGTGCGTGAGTTTGACCAGAGAGAAGCTGGAGCGAGTGGAGTGTTTTAGATACATGGGAGCGGACATGGCAACGGACGGAACCATGGAAGCTGAAGTGAGGTGAGCGAGGAGGCAAAAGTCCTAGATGCATTGAGGAGAGTGTTCAAAGTGAGGTTACTGTGTGTGTGAAGGCAAAGATGGATATGTTTGATGGCACAAGAGGTGAGACGGCGTCATATGGATGGAAGGTGAGGACTCTACATGAAAATGTACGGAAGAGGTTGGGTGTGCTGGATATAAAATGTCTGAAGACAATATGTGGTGTGAGATCGGTTGATCGTATGAGATGATAGAGTAAGAGTGAGGTGTTGAAGTAAGAAGTGGTGTGTCTGGCAGAGTAAGAGAGAGGTGTTGAAGTAAGAAGTGGTGTATCTGGCAGATTAAGAGAGAGGTGTGGTAGTCAGAAGGTGTGTGTGAGGCAGCTGAGGAGGGTATGCTGACACGGTTTGGACGTATAGAAGGAGAGGAGCGGCTAAGATGGTATTAATGTCAGACGTGGAGGCAACAAGAAGAAAGTGGGAAGCAAGGAGGAAAAGAAAGGATGGAGTGCAAGATGTGTTGAGGGTTCATGGCCTGTACCATGCAAGAGGGTGCGATACGTGCATGGGATACAGCGAACTGGGGCGATGTAGTATACGAGGCAGCGTGCTATCAACGAGCTGAACTAGAGCGTACGAAGCGGTCAGGAAAACCACGGCAAGTTCTATAGGCCTTGGCTGTGGAAAGGAGTGCTCTGGTGTAAGTGCATTACACATGGCATCTAGTGTGTGGAGATGGGCAAATGAGGCCGCTTCGTGTGATCCTGGCGCTACATCATACGCGGGACACGTCGAACTAGTATGTGGGGTCGGGCAAGCTCTTCCGGGAAGTGTAGATATATTGGAGTGCAGGTGTTGGGTAAAACAGGTGTACAGCAGTGCAAGGCTACATGGGGTAGTGCAGGCGGATGACAGTGCAAATGCGCACTGGTGTAAGACTGAGGTGTGCAGGTGTGTGATGCTGGTGACGCACATGCGTTATCATTATACACACCTGAGGGAGTCAAAGGTAAGTGTATGGAGTTGCAGATGTTAATTGGTTCAGGTATATGCGGAGGTGCAGATGTACGGCTCAGTAGCGCGGAGTTTGCCATAGTGTTACAGATATGTGGCACGCAGTCTTGGATGTAGTGCAGGTGTGTGGCGGTATGTGTGTACTGGTTAAGGTTTAGGATGAGGTCAACTGTACGTACAACGATGAGAGTACCGGAGACGGAGGCGGGAAAGGTCATGTGTGGGAGAGGTACAGGTGAGTAGTGTGTGTGTGTGTGTGTGTGTGTGGGTGTAGCAGTGCAGGTGTATAGTGATGCCATACAAGGGAATGATCATGCCCCTATCACGGTCATCTCAGGTCAGAGGTCATGTAAGAGTTTAGAAAGAAAAGAAAAAAAAAATCTATTTTGAGCGTTTGCGGTCGTGACGTGTGAAGGTGGAAGGGTTATAAAAGGAAGTGGGAAAAGAACAACAGGCGCAGGAGAACACCACAGGCTCGCTGTACAACGGTCAATCCTCGTGTGGCTGGTCCCCACACACAAGCTCTGGGAAGCAGCAGATGGACGCGTGCCGCCGGGGGCGACGTCATAGAAGCCGGGACACACACACACACACACACACACACACATATAGATAATATCAGGAGAACAGAGAAGGAGGCACGATGGCAGTGGAGGGAGAGGGAGGATGAAGAGTAGTGATGGTGGGAGAGGCAGTATGAAGGAAGGCTTCTGACACTCCACCCTGGGGATGACTCAGGCAAGTGGAGGACGACCCACGTGAGGCATGGGAACAGTACTCCACCCTGGAGGGTGGGGGATGACGGTATATGTGGTGATGGAAGGAAAATGGTGGTGAAGGTGCGCAGCTATACACAATGGTGCGGGTGCGTAGCTATACACAATGGTGCGGGTGTGTAGCTATACACAATGGTGCGGGTGTGTAGCTATACACAATGGTGCGGTGTGTAGCTATACACAATGGTGCGGGTGTGTAGCTATACACAATGGTGCTGGTGTGTAGCTATACAGAGTGATGCAGGTGTTCAGCTATATACGAGGGTGCAGGTGTGCAGAGTGATGCAGGTGTCCAGCTATGTACGAGGGTGCAGGTGTGCGGCTATACACAGGGGTGTAAGTAGATGTTAACAAAGGTTTACATAACAGTTACGTAAGCGTAAAAATATGTGGCTATGCAGGTGTATGACGTACATCAATCTGAATGTGGTGCACGTGTATAACAATAACAGATGTACGAGACTATATATATATATATATATATATATATATATATATATATATATATATATATATATATATATATATATATGAGCAAGTGGCATTACAGGAGTACAGATCATAATGTGTGGCTCCAATGCAGGTGTAGCAGTACACATGTGTCGTGGTGCAGGTGTACTGTGGCGCAGGGGTGTGACGGTCCTGTGTGAGGCATGGCGGGTGTATAAATGCACTCGCGTAGTGAAGATAGAGGCTTGAATGACGTGAATTGGTGTAATACATTGTAGTACGGAAGGTGTGTGTGTGTGGAGGGGGGGGTTACAGATGTTTTCCTGTGAGTGTAGTACAGGTAAGTCGAGGTGCAAATGTACACTGATGAAGATGCATTATTAATATATATGATATCACAGGTGTATGGGGGTACAGGTGTGCCGGGTCGTTGGTAGTGGTCAGTTTTATGGAAGGTGCGTCATTCAGAGAGGTCTGGTCAAGCAGGTGTGTAGTGTTGCAGGTTTATAAGTTAAATTTACATACATGTGGTGTTGTGCATCGCTGCACATGTATGGATGCAGGTGTGTGATAGTGCAAGTGTGCAACACTGCAGGTGTGTGCAGGGTCAGGTGTTTGATTGTTGTGCAAGTGTGCCTCGATGCAGGTGTATGACAGTAATGCAAGTTTGGTGCACCGACGGTGGACGGTGATGTCGTACATATATGCGGCTGAAGTGCAGGTATGTGGCACCTACGATTTGCGAGTGCGTGGTTGTTTTGAGTCAGGTGTGTCGGAGAACGTGACTGTTGGCACTAGGATGGGGTGATGAAAGTGTGTCGCTTTGAGGCAGGTGTTTGGTGCACGCGATTCCTGATGCAGGTGTGTGGATGCAGATGTAAGATGGTAATGCAGGCGTTATGATGCAAGATATATATATATATATATATATATATATATATATATATATATATATATATATATATATATATATATATATAATATTTGGAAGTGGACTCGGCAGCGAACGGAACCATGGAAGAGGAAGCGAGTCATATGGTGGGGAAGGGGGCGGTTCTGGGAGCGATGAAGAATGTTTGGAAAGAGAGAACGTTATCTCGAAGAGCGAAAATGGGTATGTTGAAAGAGTAATTCCAACAATATTATATGGTTGCGGGGCATGGGCTATAGATAAGGGTGTACGGAGGAGGGTAGATGTTTTGGAAATTAATTGTTTGAGGACAGTATGCAGTATAAGGTGGTTTGATCGAGTAAGTAATGATACGGTAAGAGAGATGTGTGGTAATAAAGAGAGTGTGGTTACGAGAGAAGAGGGTGTGTTGAGATGGTTTGGACACATGGAGAGAATGAGTTAAGAAAGGTTGACAAAGAGGATATATGTCAGAAGTGGAGGGAACAAGGAGAAGCGGGAGACCAAATGAGAGGTGGAATGATGGAGTGAAAAAGCTTTTAAGCGGTCGGGGCCTTGAACATGTAGCAGGAGAAGGCTTTCAAGGAATAGAGTGAATTGGAACGATGCGGTATACTGGGGTCGACGTTTCGTCACTGACCTAAACCAGGGCATGTGAAACGTCTGGGGTAAACCATGGAAAGGTCTGTGGGGCCTGGATTTGGATAGGGAGCTGTGGTTTCGGTGCATCGCACATGACAGCTGGAGACTTGAGTGTGAACCGATGTGGCATTTCCTCTTGTTTAATGGCGCTACCTCGCTGTTGCAGGGGGTGGGGATGCTGTTTGCTTTGGGACGGGGTGGTGCCGAAAATGAATGAAAGCGAGCAAGTATGAATATTTTGGAAAAGTAAAATGAGAGGGGAGGATTTCCAGGCCCCCCGCTCCCACCCCTTTTAGTCGTCTTCTACGACACGCAGGGAATACGTGGGAAGTATTCTTTCTCCCTTAGCCACAGTGTGGTGGTGCAGATGTGTGGTGTGGGTGCGTAAACCACAAGAAATTCTAGTGATTAGGTGTGTGGTAGGTCAGGTCTGATGATAAAGGTATATTGCTACATTGTATATATGTGGCTGCCACGCAGGTGAACGGAATGGAAGGTGTATGGAATGCTCATGTGTGGGGTCAAAGTAGGTATCAAGTGGGAGATGCGGGCGTGTCGTAGCGCAGTTGTTTAGCTATATATGTGCAAGCTAACGCAGGTGTGCTACGGTGCAGGTATGTCGTAAGGCTGGTGTGTGGTGCAACAACTGTCACTGTGGCGGCGACGCTAACAGTGAGAATATGAACAGCGAGGTCGAAACTCTGGTGACATTTACACTACAATTAAGAACATACCTTTCTGACGCTATCAAATATATATATATATATATATATATATATATATATATATATATATATATATATATATATATATATATATATATATATATATATATTTACACTTTATATACACGTACAGCTTTGCAGTGCCATTTCTTGTAATGGTGAGTTTTACTATTAATTTGTTGGGGAAAAGTGAGGAGAAAGATGATGTCTGTAGATTAAGTAGAATGTAGAATTATACTCCATTTACTGAGGACTTCTCTGGAACATTATGGTGTGTGGTAGTACGAGTATGTGGTTGTGATGGCAGTGTTGCTGGTATGGGGCAGTAGTGTGATGGTGCAGGTATATTGTGGCAGCGCTTGTACAGATGTGATGGTGGGACAGCGGTGCAGTGGCGTTGCTCGTACAGGTGTGTGGTGGTAGTGTGTAATGGTGCAGGTAAGTGGCGGTGATCGTACAGGTGTGTGGTGGTAATGTGTAATGGTGCAGGTAAGTGGCGGTGCTCGTACAGGTGTGTGGTGGTAGTGTGTAATGGGGCAGGTAAGTGGCGGTGCTCGTACAGGTGTGTGGTGGTAGTGTGTAATGGGGCAGGTAAGTGGCGGTGCTCGTACAGGTGTGTAGTGGTAGTGGTGCAGGTAAGTGGCGGTGCTCGTGCAGGTGTGTATTGGTAGTGTAATGGTGCAGATATGTATTGGTGGTGCTTGCACAGGTGTGTAAGGTGGTGTAATGGTGCAGGTGTCTAGTGGCGGTGCTTTACAGGTATGTAGTGGCGGTACTTGTACAGGTGTGTAATGGTGCAGATGTGTAGTGGCGGTGGTGTGTAATGGTGCAAGTGTGTAGTGGCGATGCTTCTACAGGTGTGTAGTGGTGGTGGTGTGTAATGGTGCAGGTGTGTAGTGGCGGTGCTTGTGCAGTGGTGATACTTGAAACAGGTGTGTGTTAGCGTTGATGCACGTGTGTAGTGGTCATGCTGGTACAGACACTATATAATCACTGTGCAGGTGTGTAGTGGTGGTGCTAATACAGGAGATGGATATTGGTCACTTGGCATCTTAATCAGTTTCTACCTACACCAACATCGTATCCCTCACAGTAGCCTAACAATTCGCATCTACACATGGCTATACCAACTAAGAGAAAAAGACTTTTCCTTATTCCTGCAGACCTTCACCCTCCCATACAAGGTAAGACAGGTTATCCCTCACGTCAAACATACAAGACCACAGAGTAACCTAGGATAGGTTAAGTTACGGTGAACTGTCGCTTCTTGAACATAGCCTATCCTACATTAGGAATTTCCTGAGCCTAGCCTACCCTACATTAGGAAATTTCCTGATCCTAAGCTATATTAGGAATTTCCTGAGCCTAGCTTAGTAGCCTACCCTACATTAGGACTTTTCTGAGCCTAGCCTAGTTAACGTTCAGACGTTCCTGAGCCTAACTATGGTAAGTTATTGCTTTCATCTCCCGAACCTCGCCTTAGTGAGTTTAAACACTGTTGGGCTAAGGAAGATTAGGTTAAGCATCGCTAGTAGGTTAACCAGTCGAATTAACTTCGGTTAAGTATTGTGGGTTGAGCAAGTTAGGCAACGGTCAGTGAAATGTTGTACCCTTCTCATTACCTGAGCCCAAGATCGGATGGAGCAGATCTCAGAGTATGGCGCTACCTAACCCACGGGGGCAAGTGTTTACATTCCTTGCGCTACTTTATTACTAAATTTATCAACTTTTCCCAAAGAGGGAAAGTTGTTGCAATGACCCAGATTCATAACAATTAGATCAATAATTAAATGGTCATGAATCTGCACTAAATTGAGAATAATCATGAACCATGATAAACGCACGCTGTGGCACTGTTAATTGACTTTAAGAAAGATAATTATGTCAATGAAATTCATCGTCTGGGAACATCACTAACAGAAACAGAGAAGTTGGCAATTGTTCCCCTGGCGTCTGCTGCAGCTGGACAATGAAACTGGTGTTGGGTGGATGAATGGTTCCGCACATCAAGACAGATTTCGTTGGATAGTCGACATTTTGCAACATTTCTTCTATGGAAAAAATGACTGAATCCTGGGATATGGTCGCGCAAGGAACGCCAACACTGACCCACCTACGTCATTTTCAATAATTTTGTCACATACTTATCTTACAATAAGCCCTGTTATCATTTATCGAGTTCTTTACCATTAAGTACGATCCATGGGTACGATAGCCCAGCCTTTGGTCAGAGCGTCGGTCAGGTAGCGTACTCAGGGATACCCAAGCCTGAGTGAGGGTTGCACACGCCACCAGAGTTCGCTCAGTGTTGCCTCGTCTTCACTTACTTTCTATGGTTAAAATATGTAGAACATGTTGTAGTGTGAAGATGCTGCTGTGGTGCGAAAGAGATTGGATATAATGATGTCTGGTGATGTGGCAGGTGTGTTGTGGTGGTGCAATTGCAAAGAAAATTCAATTCATTTCTCTCTGTCAGTGACAAACAAAGATACACTCTCCAAATAGCTGCCAGTGAACGGGTCGCTCTCTCCGACCTACGCTTGTGCAAGCCTGCTACCTACCTAACCATCTGTGAAACTATATGTGACAATTCAGGTGTGTGTGTGTGTGTGTGTGTGTGTGGGTATTATACTGCCCGTGTATAATGCTGACCCAGTGGTTCAGAGTATGCTGTTACTGATGTGATGATGATGCAATTCAGTTTTTGTGCAGCACGCGCGGGGTACTACTGAAAATACACTATCATCGGGGCACCAACCACTAAATTTACACTATCATACAACTTATACACTTATGTTGTCCGTATTCATCGTCTCATCATAAACTCTAATCCATTCATCCACTGTTGTACCATAAAAATCTTTACATCTCTTCTTACAAGTTTCTCCTTTAATTTCAAGGTATGTCACTCTTTTCACTTCTCTCTTCCATGATGGACAAATTCGTGGCTTCTAACAACTCACTGGAACACAGCTCCCTTAATTCCGCTATCGTGTTTGCTTGCTGCCCTCCTCTGGGACCTTCTCTGTTAGTTCTTCGCGCATCTTTCGACGCGGTAACCAAACCTGAGAAGCATATTCTAGTTTTGGCCCAACATATGATTGGAACAGCTTGCCGAATATTTCCTTAATCATGCACATGGATGTAATTCTAATAATTGTCAGGGGACAGCTTGTCTGCTCTACTATTCTTCTGAGGCAAGGTTCTAGCGACAGGTTATAAATACAGCGTCGTCTCCCAAGCCTCCCTCACACACATATTCCCGGAGCTTACTTTCTGCTAGACACTGATCATTGCGCCGGCTTATGTCAGTGCGTCCCATCCTTTGCACCGACTCTTGCTGAACTTCATCTACCATATATGCAACCAACATTCAAGTTTGTTTAAGTCCCATTATAGGGTAAAGCAATCCACCTCACTCCCTACTTACCCTCATGACTTTAGCAGCACCATGCAAACGCGTTTGGTTCGGAATTCAATTCTTCTGACAATTACATATATCAAGAAGACTGAACCCTGCCGAACGCTCCATGTCACCTCACTTCAAGAAAATTGTCATGCGTCTTTTGATCTATTTCATAAAGGCAGGGTTCCGTTAACATCATTTTTTCAGCCGCATGCGGCCAAGAATATATATATATATATATATATATATATATATATATATATATATATATATATATATATATATATATATATATATATATATATACGAATAATATATGCGGCCGGGACGTAGACGAACAAATATGTGATGTGTGACCAGCAAGCATGAGACGGTGATCAATTTCTTCATTAACTGCATTCTGGGTAAACAAGAAACAGATAAGCGAGTGAGATAAAGACGTGGTGAAAAAGACGAATGGTTTTGAGTGCATTATCTTCCGGTATTATGAGTGTCTTGCTTTCTACTGGCCTTTGTTTATCAAACTTTATTTGGTTTTCAGAAAAGACGACGTTATTAAACTGTTGCAGATTGTACTGGTTCAATTTTTGTTCTGCAGACGTGAATGTATAATACAGTTCAGCATTTCCTGACTGCTCGTTTCTTGTCATAATCCACTGAAGTAATCTTGGTCCAATGTTACATTTGATTACCACGTGCGGCAGTCGCGGCCTATCACTAGTTACCTGCTAGTACAGTGGCCAACAAGTTCACAAAGGTTGCGGACCCCTGCACTACACGGTCATCTTCAAACCACCGAAGGTGTTCCAATCCTTTATTCCCGCTTCGCGATCCTGTTGCATTACCAGGTTCCCACGCATACAGTGTCAAATGCTTTCACACACTCCACCCAACTTTCTGTTTTCTGCAAAAACGGAGCTCACTCTCTCGTAGAAATCTAAAAGGTTCTGTCACACAGGAATCTTCCCTAAATCCGTGTTATTATCTTTCATGTAGTTTGTACCTTACAGTCATCCACTTGTTTTCTGATTTCCTTTTTCCAGTAAGTTACAACCCCACACTTCAGAGAAACTGGTCTGTACTTCAGCTCAACTTCCCGTTCTCCTCTCCTGAAGTCACTGTGTTACTGTGCAGGTGCGTGGTTTGTGCCTGTGTGTGTGTGTGTGTGTGTGTGTGTGTGTGTTGTGGCGCTGGATAGTGGGAAGTGATGCCAAGGTCTCGGGGTGTAGGTGTGTGGCGGCACACGTATTTATGTAAGGGGTTGTGTCGGGTGACAGGTGTGATGGTGCAGGTGTACAACAGATGTTGGATGACATGTGGTGGTGCAGGTGTACATGTGACAGGTGTGATGGTGCAGGTGTACATGTGACAGGTGTGGTGGTGTAGGTGTATATGAGACAGGTGTGGTGGTGCAGGTGTATGAGACAGTTGTGGTGGTGCTGGTGTACATGTGACATGTGGTGTGCAGGTGTACATGTGACAGGTGTGGTGGTGCAGATGCACATGTGGGGTGGTGCAGGTGTACATGTGACAGGTGTGGTGCTGCAGGTGTATATGAGACAGGTGTGGTGGTGCAGGTATACATGTGACATGTGGTGGTGCAGGTGTACATGTGTGACAGGTGTGGTGGTGCAGGTGTACAGGTGTGGTGGTGCAGGTGTACAGGTGTGGTGGTGCAGGTGTACATGTATGACAGGTGTGGTGGTGCAGGTGTTCAGGTGTGGTGGTGCAGATGTACAGGTGTGTTGGTGCAGGTGTACAGGTGTGGTGGTGCAGGTGTACAGGTGTGACAGGTGTAGACAGGCATTAACCAGGGTGTTGTTGTCGGCAGACATGATGAGCGCCTTCCCCTACCCGGCCATGTTGGGCGTGCAGCACCTGATGGGTGGCGACATGCGCCCCGCCCCGCCGCTGGCCCCCGCCCGCCGCCCCGATCACGAGCCGCACACGCCCGCACCTTACTACCCCCGGGACGCCCACCACGCCCCCAGCAGGGACGATCACACGGCCGCCCGCGACTCCATGCAGCTCCTGCGTAGCGACCTCTTAGGTCTGAACCGGAGCCAGATGGTGGCGCGGGACCTGCCGCGGGATATGGGCGTGGCGGCCGCGGCGCAGGACGAAGGCGGCGTCCTCCAGCGGGACCTGCCCAGCCTCCAGCCCCTGGACCACACCATGAGCGGAAACATAGAGAACCAGGACCCGGCCAGCGGGCGCGGCTCGCCCCCCGTGAAGGAAGAGCGGGACCACCGCGACGAAGGCACGGGCGGCTCGTGCAGCGACGAGGAAGCCTCGCGAGGCCCAGCTGGCCACACGGGAACGCTCCCGAACAAGAAGCTTCGTCAGCAGAAACAAGTGAGACTGTCTATTAATGCACGGGAGCGGCGACGAATGCACGACCTCAACGACGCACTGGACGAGCTGCGAGCTGTGATCCCCTACGCCCACTCTCCCTCCGTCAGGAAGCTCTCTAAGATCGCCACGCTCCTCTTGGCCAAGAACTTTATCTTGATGCAGTCTAATGCCATCGAGGAGCTGCGGCGCGTGGTGACCTACCTCAACCAGCCCGGAGCCCACCTGCCACACCTGCCCTCCTCCGTCGCCTTTGACACAGGCACCAGCTTGGGGGCGGAGGCTGCCCTGCCCACCTCGGCAGGCTTTCCCCGCCTCCCCCCACAGAGCCACAACCCCAGCACCCCGAGGAGTAGCAAACTGCAGCAGCCGCTCTTCACCGACCCCTCTCCGCCCTACAAGTCACAGTCATAACGAGGGTGGGTCCAGCAGGAGGCACTGAGGGCGTGGCAGGAGACGGAGGCAGGCAGAGAGAGCCATAGTAAGAGGGCCAGAGTGAGCGCCACACAGCAACCAGCTCTCACCAGCAGCCATGCAGGTCGTGCAGCCGCCGCCTCTCACGTGCGTTGACAGGCAGCCATTTCCCGACATGTGCAGCACACCCATGACTCAGCTCCGACCCCTTCGCGTCCTACCACACTACCGATTCACTCTTCCCAAACCCTGTCTTCTTTAAATTTCAAAATACAAAATGCTACAATGATTCTGAGAACTCATGGTACCGAAGCATATTCCTATGATTCTGAGAACTCATGGTACCGAAGCATATTTCTGTCTTGATACAGTTCTGTATATAATGCCTTTATTACGAAGACTAACCTGAAATATCCTGTCATTATTCTTTACTGCCAAGTCTTGATTTGTCATATTCCTTCCTCGCCTCACCTGCCCCATGCACAGTGCTCGGTCGTCCCGAGTTATGATTATCATTTTCATTTCTACTTTGTTTCAGTCGCTCACTTTCCTTAGTGAGCCTTGAAGGTGCTTTTCGCTTAGCTCCTTCTACATTTCCTCATCTCTTCCTGCTACTCCATCCGCCATTCTCCCATGGACAACTTCCTCCATCCACGATTCCCTCCATGAAACTAATTAGCTTTTCCTCCACACGTTCAGGGTTGTGCCCACCTCTCCACGAGGGGCCCATCACCAAACTAACCCTCCCCACTCACTCTGAAGGAGGAGATACTCACAAGTCCCACTCACCACTTGTGAAAGATGATCAATGAACTAAGGGTGTATGTGAAATGCATGTATATATATTATATATCACAAGTCTTGACCAGCAAGGAGGAGCCAGATGCCCGCATCATCTAGGGTTAGTTCGCTAGGTCACAGGATAGACGGCAACGTCCATAAGGCTTGCCAGACACTCTGTGTACAGTGTTGTCAGGATAGATGTAATTTTTCACACCGATAAACTTATAGTTAATGTCTAGTTCACTGCACAGCGGCAGATGTTTGAGTGTATGCCCCATGTAAATATTGATGAAGTATTGTATGTATTGTATATTGAAGGGTCATTAATAAAGTGATGTTATTAATATTACTTTGTTTTCTGATCACTCCAACTGGCCTCTTCAGTGATTGATTTCATTAAATTATTAGAAGTCAAATGTGTACTACAATACAAGCCTCATCATGAGTCTAATCAAGCAAGTCTAGCTTGAATACTTGACCATTAAATATGTCGGAGAATTCATCTAACATTATGAGTCCAAGCTTTCAAATGGTTCAAATAATGTGGATATAATTATCTTCAATGACAGACATACCTAAGCAAGAACGTGTACTGTACTTATGTGAAAGGTTTGAATAATGGCACTGATTATATATATTTCTGTAAACCCTATACAGTATTAGTGCACTGCATGCCCCTGCCCCCAAGCACGCCAAACTTCCTGGGTGTGAAAGTTTAGCAAGTGCTGGGCGCTGGATTCTTTCGAAAAAGCTTTGGGTAATCTCTGCACGTACACGATGCTACACCAACACATAAACCATCATAATGTCCTCCCTCTGTTATCCAACATGAAAAAATATCTCCCAATTTTAAAAGTCAAATGCAATCGATCACAAACCGGAGCCAAAGGCCTTTTTCAAAAATATGTAAAACCCGAACTTCAATAATCCTTCATTAAATACAAAAAGGCGTGCACCTGTGTCTGGTATTGACCACAAAAGACATTCTCTTCGGGACGCCGTCCAACTCCACATGGTAAGTTTGACCCATATCAAAAATGTACGTTAAACATACGCAGCCTAGCCGACATAAACAGCTGTATCCGAATTACGTCGAAGGTTGCTTATATTCATGCAAATTAGGTATAGATGTTGATCTTACAACGAAACAGTTCATTACTGAAATATGGTCCTATGTCCTGAATTTCATATATACCTCCAAATGAAGAATCAAAACACCATAAAAAGTTTAAATCCCTATTTTTTTCAAACTAGATTCAAATAACATGACTGTATTATCATGGGTTATGATGCAGACGTTTCGCTGGTTTGATATGTCTATGTACAATATGGCGTCAGTATTCCAATAATACAACTTAAATATTACAGATAAATCGAGCAAGTGCTACGAAAGACATCCATGGAAAGTCTTCATCAAATGATTTTTTTGTATGATAAATTTCTGCTCTCTCCAGATCCACTCCTTACCCGACAACTTTGTTTTATCACAAACCTGACAGGAATGTTCGAAGTGACCAGCGATACTTATCATATGGGAGATTCTTTTTTAAGATGGCCATCTAAAGTTGGTGAGACGAGCAGGAGCGGAGGCAGTCACCACACACCACACCATCACCAACACGGCCGGCCGGTGGGTGACCCACACCACACCATCACCAACACGGCCCACCGGAGGGTGGGTGGCGGCAGGAGCTTGCAGCAGGCCAGACCAGGACCCGCCAGCAGGCAGAGAACCCCCGCCACCAACACAGGAGACGCTCCCTCTGGACACACCAACTGAGGTTTGATTTAACTTTAATATCCTTTATTTACGTTCGGTGATAGCACACAAGCATCATCTGGTAATGTAATAATTCGGTAACACACACAAGCATCATCTGGTAATGTAATAAAATATTTTCACTGTGGCTCAGAAACTATTTCTATAATGCCGTTTTTTTCGGAAAAAAAAAGAACAAAGCTATCAAAAGGTAATCTGTTACCTTCTATCACCCAAAATCTTTAACGCAAGGCATAGGAGCTTGGTTCCTCATGGAACAACGTAGTTATTAGATAAGGACTGTTAAGTTGATCACTCAGTCAACCGAAAATTTTAAAACTCCAAACATTCCGTGATCAAATCGCAGTATTTGTGGTATGTTACCTCATTATCCTCAGTTGATTTGGTTTAGGAATGATCCGTTACTCTGACCAAAACACGTATTATCTATACTTACAGACGGCTCACATCAATCTAATATTGTAATGATCAATATGGAGTTTTCCTACGCAATGCCTTTGATATTTTGGTGTCAGCCGTCATGACAATGACCCACTCCACCTGCAGATCTCCTGGATACGACTGTACAGGGAAGTACTTGATTCCCACCTACTCAAGTGGCGTAACTTACATTCTACGGGCATTCCTTGAAAATAAATCGAAACATCGCTGTAATCATTTTGAGGGCATTTCAGGGAAAGATCCCGTGAGCATTAAACCAAAATCACGAGGGGGCGACTGAAATCTTTTGATACGGCGAGTCAGCCAGAAATCGCTTGCGTTTTTTGTAGGATGGACACCGCTAGTCCTCGGAAAAGCAAAAAATAAGTAATCAAGTCAAAATAAGTAATCAAGTCAGAGTATGTTTGGTCTCAGAATTATCTTGAACACCTGAAGGCTTTCAAGATACTTCGACGTTGATAACCATTGCGGTCGATAAGCCAAAAGCCCAATAACCAAAACAACAATAAGCAAGATCTTGCATTCTTATGGCTACAAGGCTATGGCTCTGGAATGACAAATAAAACGCACGGGTCAGTCCAAAAGCAATAGCTGCTCTCATTCAAACTGTGGCAAGGATTGTCACTTCGTCTTTCCCCTAAATCATTCATTTTCCTCAGGGAAAATGCCACTCGATGATGCCGTGAAAATCTCTCTCAATAATGCTCCTTACAACGTTACTTTATATATATATATATATATATATATATATATATATATATATATATATATATATATATATATATATATCAGCTTCATCTGAACTCACAGTATCCTGTCACTGCCTTCAAGACGCGAGGAATACCGCAAAAGGAAACATTCTACTGAAGTCTCCTGTTTAGTATGGAAACTAGGATACCAGACGGAAATTTCGTCTGCTATTTCTCTGCATCACTGACTGCTATCGCTCCGTAACAGCGATGGCTGATAGTCTGACCAGCAAAATCATCAAAATCAAATCTGAACTCTCATCTTACCTTTACTAGGTTAGCTTACATTCTTATATTGGGTCGAGTGTTTTCGTGTTTTTATTCAATTTATAGCTATCACTAAAAAAAGTACCTAAATATAATTAAAGCAACAGCACATATTATGATGATTAGGATGGTTATGTTGGTCAAGTATCGCAATTATTAAAACAAACACTTTCAAAATCCCGCAAGCTGGCCAAGTTACGCAAGCTGGCCAAGTTACGATCGTGGCACCCATCTGATACATGACATCGTCCGGAATGCAATATTTTCTTTAATAACCTGTGGGTAGAGAGGACGTTGAACCTTCCACAGAAAAGAACCCATGCCTGGATACAGCCTAGCTAGTATCTAACAACTGATGTGTTTATATCTTCACGCATCCGGTAACGGGGCTGGGTGTTATCACCGATCACGTCACAGTTATCATATACACCACACAAAGGAATGGATCAGTTAGATAATAGTTACTACACATATACATGTTACAGAGGTAACATGGCCGAAAACTTTTGTCCAGCACATATCAGCATTTGCGATGGCAGTGTAGCAAAACAACACTCATGATGTAACTTTCCATAATACGATTATCGCTGCGTATCATGTCAAATATGAACTATATTCTCTTTGCGATAGTTATACTTACATTGTTACATTGTTGCAAGTCCAGAAACTGACCATATATTTGTACTTAACGCCTCCCTAGTGCTGGTGGACAGATTGCGAAAACACACACCGCCGATCTTTCACACAACCAAGTGTTATATGGGAATAGCTGCCGGGGAAAACTTTGATTGCTAAAAACAATGAACTCAATAAATCCATTTCCCTTAACATCATTCGACAAACCTTATGGATCTAACATTCTTTTAATACGAAAAGACAGACGGACACATCACAGTTGTGGAAAGAAATGTAATTACAGTGGTAGGGACACGTAATTGCTTCATGGTTTTAGAATCATCACTCCATTAGAGGCATGTCGGTCTTCTGTCACTCCTAACGTGTTATCTAACCAACCTAACTCTACCAAACTCACTTTATACGAGAATAATAAGCTATCGAGCTGGTTAGTACTGCCACCAGATATGAACAAAACTCGAAGACCAACTACCTTCTGTTAGGTATGATAAATATCTATACGAAAGACCTCAAAAGTAAATGCAAAAGCGACACTCTACTAAATTCAGTTAAACATTTTGTTAGATCTCCATGGCATGCAGCGCTCCTAACGGTGGGATGGTCCTGGCATATTTCAAATGACAATGTGTTATGATTTTGGGTCATACATCTGGTTGATCAGCGGGCATTTAAAGCAAAATATGTAAGATAAATGGTGGTGCGCTCACCAAAATTTGAATTATCGAATACTTTGACATTATGTACACCTTACGAAAAAAAAAAATCTTGTCTCATCAGAATTATTCAGCAGATAGCAACATTCCACACACTGCAACAGATACACAATTCTATACAATACCAGTACCTTGTAACTGCACATCACATTGAATTATAGTAACATTACGCATCATGACAATATAACATGATCATGAAAGAGTGTACCTTTTAACGAAAGTACCTCTAAAATGAGCCTTACTCAGCACAATGATAGTAACATATGATATTACAACGTAATGGTGTCATATACACATATGTTTAACTTTACATGATTGTACCATGATCTATATAGACAGATAACATTAACGGGTGCATCCAAATGTGTGGTTGCATCTGATTCCCACACTGACACTTCTTCCTGTTTTTACATTTAAGCTTCATATGTCTGGATAAATAATTTACCTTACAAAGCTGTACATGAACCTATAAAACCTGTAAGGTGCAACCACATACTTGGACGTCCCGTAACATAATAATTATGTATAAATTCCACTAAAAGGGTCCAACAGATGTGGCATGGATTTAAAGGAAATGCAAATCAATGGTCTACTTACACTAAGTGATTTACACTGGCGTTGCGTGATTTTGAACGTTGTCTTTTACGAAAATGACTCGGCCGGATTTAAGGCTGTGGAGGCCCCTATGCAGTGACTGTCCGGTCATCCTGCCTTAATAGTTATTACTCCTACCTCTCCACTACAATTGAGACATCAACGCACAACACGACCTACAAAATAAAAAAAAAAAAAATACATCGTATAATTCTGTTTCAGAATGTCTGTCATGGATTGATAATATATCTGCGACATTTTATTCGTGTTCATCTGAAACAGAGAATGAAAGGAATATGCTATAAATCAAAGTTACCAAAAACAAAAACAAAAAACGTACAAAAATGGATAATTTCGAATTGGTTAATAATAAGCAGTGTGATGATAACTCACCACAAGATATGGTGACGTTACATTGTTCCTTCAACACCAATAAAATCTATTTCTTCAAAACAGTTTTCTGTGGAGGCCTCTAAGCAACTGCGCCCTGGTATAAATCCGGCCATGCAACTGTTACGTTGAACCCCATCGGGATTTTCTTTCCTGTAAGTTAAAATCAAGTTATATTACGTTATGGAAGGACATTACAGTGGGCGTATTCGTTCTTTGTATCTGCCAAGGCCGTGTCAACCGCACAGAGAAATATACGCCTAAAAAAAAAAAAAAAAGGTGGGGAGGGATATGAAGCGCTGGGAAAACGTTGCGTTAAAGTTCAACCAGGTGAAGGAGGAGGAAATCAACAGATTCAAGGAAAATCACACATAACTTCCTTACCCGCAGTTTTTTTTTTTTTTTTTTAGCAGAAATACACCAATGTAATAAGATGCAGGAGACCGCATGATTGGCTGGAAGAAACAATGATATCTCTTAAATTTCGACCATATCATCGAAAAGAGGATATATGCAAGTGTCCACTGATATATGCATTTCCAATGATCTCTGATACTTTTACAATAGACTTTTTTACCTTATTAGTAATGATAATCGAAGATGGCAGGACAGACCTAGTAGTGCAGTTCACATGATCAGGTGAGTGGTTGGTTGGTGGCCAGTATGGTGCAGTGCAGGCGAGGTCACCTCTCAACAATTGCCTGGAGAACAGCAGCCAAGCATGGTCTTAGCTTTTTTTTTTTTCACCTAGAACCAAAAAAAAAAAATTCAAAAATGTTGTCAGGAAGAATTGGTATTTGCTGTTGTTAATGACAAGAGTTCCTTGATTATCTTACGCACATGTTTATCTTACCATCACAACACCTTCCTTTTTGACCATCACAACACCTTCCAAGATATATCTTGCCATCACAACACCTTCCTTTTTTACCATCACAACACCTTCCAAGATATATCTTGCCATCACAACACCTTCCAAGATATATCTTACCATCACAACACCTTCCAAGATATACCTTACCATCACAACACCTTCCAAGATATATCTTACCATCACAACACCTTCCAAGATATACCTTACCATCACCTACAACATCCTCCTTCTCTCATGGTAACAACAACACTGATGACATCATCGAGGAATGTAGGTAAGACGCTCCACTGAAACTTATTCGACTACGGCGTCATCTATTGCCCAGCTCTAGGATTACTCAAAGAGAACGGTTAAAGTGCTCTATAACTTCCGTCATTGCTCAGGTATTACTCAAAGAGAACAGTTAAAGTGCTCTATAACTTCCGTCATAGCTCTGGTATTACTCAAAGAGAACAGTTAAAGTGCTCTATAATTTCAATCATAGCTCCAGTATTAGTCAAAGAGAACAGTTAAAGTGCTCTATAATTTCAATCATAGCTCCAGTATTAGTCAAGGAGAACGGTTAAAGTGCTCTATAATTTCTATCATAGCTCTAGTATTACTGAAAGAGAACTGGTAGAGTGCTCTATAATTTCTATCATAGCGTTAGTATTACTCAAAGAGAACTGGTAGAGTGCTCTATAATTTCTATCATAGCGTTAGTATTACTCAATGAGAACTGGTAGTGCTCTATAATTTCTATCATAGCTCTAGTACTACTGAAAGGGAACTGGTAGAGTGCTCTATAATTTCATTCGCAGCATGAACCATTTCAACAGTATCTGTGTCATTAAAACCAAAATAAGTGATTTCTGTTAAGTGAAAAAAAGCTCCTTTACATAACTATATTGGTGATTATAATTACCCTTATTTTACCATACATTTTTCTTCATTATGAATACACGAATTCATTTGTAGAATAGCACACACACACACACACACTTACACATCTGTATGTGGAGAATCCAGTCACATAGTCTGTTCCCATTATGGAAATGACCAAATAACTAGTATTTTATAATAGTAAGTCAAGCATGAGCCATCTATATTCACACTTTATTTGAAATTGAATAATGCATGGGATCCTTGTTGCGATGATGGTGAAATCATAATTTTCAGATTGTATGCAATCTTAACTATAGAATTGAAAGTGTTACTTCATTATATTTGCCAGTGTAACAAATCGTAACACTTAGTTACAATTATTTGTATATTTTCCAATTGTAAAGAGCAAATTCCCATACACACATCTCTTAAATACCACAGAAGCTAAGAAGCTTTATGTTGTGTAAGTTTAGAAGCTTCATGTGTAAAGTTACGAAGCTTCGTGTTGTATAAGTTTAGAAGCTTCGTGTTGTGTAAGTTTAGAAGCTTCATGTTGTGTAAAGTTACGAAGCTTCGTGTTGTATCAGTTTAGAAGCTTCGTGTTGTGTAAGTTTAGAAGCTTCGTGTTGTGTAAGTTTAGAAGCTTCGTGTTGTATAAGTTTAGAAGCATAAAGAAAAGTAAATAATGAAGGAAAATATGCTTGTCATATCAACAATTGCAGCGCCATCACTCATTACTCCTCCCAACTAATATATACACCAAGTGATGCCTCTGAGGACCTTACTTTAATCTTCCATGGACAACACACTTCAGGGGGACTTTGGTAACCCAAATCTAGTTCTGAGATAGGCTCCGCGAAGCGATGGGAATAATCATAAAATGGATTGTAATTACTTCTTTACCTCCCATGTATACTTGACATCATTATCTAGTGAATTACCTACTACTCACTTTAGAATCTTCTTAATTGGTCATATCAACACCTCAAATTACTCGTAGCAAGTTTATTAAGGGCCCGTCCGTACCCATTAACCATAAAACGTCGAATTTTCATTTCAATCTTTTTAGTTATAATATTCAATATAACAAAGATTAACACACCTAGATATTAACTGTAAGTTTTATAGTCTTTTTTTTTTATAATAATATTCTTTTCATCAGCCTTGTGTAAACTGAAAGAAAATATGTACTCTCAGAGCAAAGGACATGAATTACATATTGTTGATTTCTGCATTCCCTCGGGGGCCCGCAAAATAGGGGGTCTGTCGGTGTGTTGCAACAATGGCTGTTACATTAGGTTAAGTTAGGTTAGCTTTCAATATCACAGTCCAATATTTGATGGAGAGTAATACAAATATGTATGTATGTACAGGCGAAAAATAATTCTACAGAAAGCTGCACTTGCAAATTATTTACCTTATAAGATAGTATAGCAGACCTTCCTTAAAATGAACATGGGTGGGTAGGTTTTGACCCTAGATAATATCATAATGCTTTGGAAATATGTATATAAAACTGGATAATTGTTAGGGCTAAAAAAAAAGTCATCTTTCTCTTGGGTACGCTGCAACAATGCATATTTCTAAAAAAAAAAAGTTCTGTTTTCTTAGACAATGAAGACATCATTAGCATATACCAACCACCACAGGGCAAACCAAAGCTTTAATTAGGCCAGGCCAGACCATGGCAAGGTTGTCATATTCCTGTTATCCAAACCAGAGTTAACGGTGGCTTAAGGTGGATACAACAGCCAGCTGAACAAGTTAAGATATGTGGATGACTGGAAGGTGGTAATGGAAATGTTCAGTAAAAGTTCTGGAAGCTTTCGCGTTCTTATTTCTAGGTAAAGATACATTAGTTAGGAATTGGTTGAAGACCATATTTTCCCGGTGCCTCTAAACCCTTCCCACTTTTGACGTTAAAAGATTAAAAAAATGATCAAACTTAAAGAAATTACGTGATAGCGTAATAAAGTGAGAAGACCACACGATTTTTTTTTCAATTGACAGTCTTAACTAACTGTGCCATATTCAGATTCTTAGCTGGACAGGGCAGCATGAAGAATGTATCAGGCAAAGGTGGTGTCATGCATAGGTGGTGTCATGCATAGGTGGTGTCATGCATAGGTGGTGTCATGCATAGGTGGTGTCATGCAAAGGTGGTGTCATGCATAGGTGGTGTCATGCATAGGTGGTGTCATGCATAGGTGGTGTCATGCAAAGGTGGTGTCATGCATAGGTGGTGTCATGCAAAGGTGGTGTCATGCATAGGTGGTGTCATGCAAAGGTGGTGTCATGCATAGGTGGTGTCATGCATAGGTGGTGTCATGCATAGGTGGTGTCATGCATAGGTGGTGTCATGCAAAGGTGGTGTCATGCATAGGTGGTGTCATGCATAGGTGGTGTCATGCATAGGTGGTGTCATGCAAAGGTGGTGTCATGCATAGGTGGTGTCATGCATAGGTGGTGTCATGCAAAGGTGGTGTCATGCATAGGTGGTGTCATGCAAAGGTGGTGTCATGCAAAGGTATATCAGATGTTAACTGTCCACAGTAATATTCTTCTTCTCATTACTATTACTCGTCAACAAAAACGCTCAAACTTATTTTGAGGTTCAGGCAATGACTAGGCTTGCAGTTAGGAACAGAATGACCAGATCCTGACTATATCCTCCACAACTGCCCACATCTTCCACAACCAATCATCCTCCACAACCACTCATCATCCACAACCGCCCACATCCTCCACAACCGCCCTTATCCTTCACAACCACCCACATTCTCCACAACCGCTCACATTCTTCACAACCGCCAACGTTCTCCACATCCGCCCACATCCTCCACAACCACCCAGATCCTCCACAACTGCCCACATCCACAACCGCCCACATCCTCCATAACCGCCCACATCCTACATAACCGTCGACATCCTCTACAACCGCCCACATCCTACATAACCGTCGACATCCACAACCGCCCACATCCTACATAACCGTCCACATCCTCCACAACCGCCCACATCCTCCACAACCGCCCACATCCTACATAACCGTCCACATCCTCCACAACCGCCCACATCCTCCACAACCGCCCACATCCTACATAACCGTCCACATCCTCCACAACCGCCCACATCCTCCACAACCACCCACATCCTCCACAACTGCCCACATCCACAACCGCCCACATCCTCCATAACCACCCACATCCTCCAAAACCACCCACATCCTCCACAACCACCCACATCCTCCACAACTGCCCACATCCTCCATAACCACCCACATCCTCCACAACCGCCCACATCCTCCACAACCACCCACATCCTCCACAACTGCCCACATCCACAACCGCCCACACCCTCCATAACCACCCACATCCTCCACAACCACCCACATCCTCCACAACCACCCACATCCTCCACAACCGCCCACATCCTCCACAACCACCCACATCCTCCACAACCGCCCACATCCTCCACAACCGCCCACATCCTACATAACCGTCCACATCCTCCACAACCGCCCATATCCTACATAACCGTCCACATCCTCCACAACCGCCCACATCCTCCACAACCGCCCACATCCTCCATAACCACCCACATCCTCCACAACCACCCAGATCCTCCACAACCACCCAGATCCTCCACAACTGCCCACATCCTCCACAACCGCCCACATCCTCCATAACCACCCACATCCTCCACAACCGCCCACATCCTCCACAACCACCCACATCCTCCACAACTGCCCACATCCACAACCGCCCACATCCTCCATAACCACCCACATCCTCCACAACCGCCCACATCCTCCACAACCGCCCACATCCTCCACAACCACCCACATCCTCCACAACCGCCCACATCCACAACCGCCCACATCCTCCATAACCGCCCACATCCTACATAACCGTCGACATCCTCCACACCGCCCACATCCTACATAACCGTCCACATCCTCCACAACCGCCCACATCCTCCACAACGCCCCATCCTACATAACCGTCCACATCCTCCACAACCGCCCACATCCTCCACAACCGCCCACATCCTCCACAACCACCCAGATCCTCCACAACTGCCCACATCCACAACCGCCCACATCCTCCACAACCGCCCACATCCTCCACAACCGCCCACATCCTACATAACCGTCCACATCCTCCACAACCGCCCACATCCTCCATAACCGCCCACCTCCTCCACAACCGCCCACATCCTCCACAACCACCCAGATCCTCCACAACTGCCCCATCCACAACCGCCCACATCCTCCATAACCGCCCACATCCTACATAACCGTCGACATCCTCCACAACCGCCCACATCCTCCACAACCGCCCACATCCTCCACAACCGCCCACATCCTACATAACCGCCCACATCCTCCACAACCGCCCAGATCCTCCACAACCACCCAGATCCTCCACAACCACCCACATCCTCCACAACCGTCCACATCCTCCACAACCACCCACATCCTCCACAACAGCCCACATCCTCCACAACCGCCCACATCCTCCACAACCGCCCACATCCTCCACAACCACCCAGATCCTCCACAACTGCCCACATCCACAACCGCCCACATCCTCCATAACCGCCCACATCCTACATAACCGTCGACATCCTCTACAACCGCCCACATCCTCCACAACCGCCCACATCTTCCACCAGGCCCACATCCTATCCATGTATCACCAACAGGCACATCCGACCACAGGGCGCACACATCCTGAGAGCGGGGGATAACAAGAATAAAACTCGCTAATCACAGCTCCCCCAACATGCAAACGACCAATTACTGTGCCCGGAGCGAGAGCCGCGGCTTCCGATGCTCGTTTGTGGTCGCTTTGAGCCTGTGATTGCCCCTCCCTCCCTCCCCGGAGGCCCCTCCCACCTGACTCCCTCATCCTTTTCTGGTTCCCGCCAAAACCTCTTTGTTGGCGGAGCGGCAGCCGCGCCACCAGCCGGGGGGGCTTCCACTCGACGGCTCGCCAGTGTTACTCACATTAGCTGTCTGTGTGGTGGACTTACACCCACGTCCTCACCTGTAACACTTGACTGTTATCTTTGTCAAACACTAACCAGATAGGAATAGCTTAATTAAACTGTAATAACATTGAGGAACTTGATTTCTTATGTCTTTTTAAAATTCACCGAAGACCATCAACAGACTACTGGAATTCTTGAGTGATCTCCACCACTGTGTTAACCCTTCACAAGATGGTAGTACAACCCTTGAGTTGTGATGACCTCCAGGGTTAGGTCAAAGGCTAGATTATCATACCCAAGGGTCGTGCCGTAGTATAGAAGGAGAAGTACCCCTGTGCTCAAGGGAATGAAGGGAATAATAGATGAATAATGATTCTTTGTTTATTGTTATGGCACGTCAGATTCCAAGACGCTATCGTCTTTATTTTATTAACTGAGCATCTATCGTCTGTGTCAGTGGCTCCTTCAATACGTATCTGATTCATTCAAAATCTGTGAATGAGCCACATGCATGAAATATACATATACCACGACAATTACTGAACTGTATCATCTTCCTGAAGTTCTGTTCTACTGTATTATGCATCACAGTACAAGGTAATCTAATTATTAGTAAGTGAAGAATATGAAAGTAATCGGACGTGTATTGTACCTCTGTTACCTGGGAGAGTGAACCACGCAGATAGTGTGTTAGCCAGGGTTGTTATAGTGGAAGAGTGTGAACACATACTACAACCTGAGTCACAGTATGACAACCTGACTCACAAGGCCACAATCTGACTGACAATGCCACACCTTGATTCACGAGGCCACAACCTGACTCAGATGGCCACAACCTGACTCAAATGGCCACAACCTGACTCACAAGGTCACAACTTGATTCACTAGGCCACAACCAGATTCACAAGGCCACAACCTGATTCACAAGGCCACAACCAGATTCACAAGGCAACAACCTGATTCACAAGGCCACAACCTGATTCACAAGGCCACAACCTGATTCACAAGGCCACAACCAGATTCACAAGGCCACAACCTGATTCACAAGGCCACAACCAGATTCACAAGGCAACAACCTGATTCACAAGGCCACAACCTGATTCACAAGGCCACAACCTGATTCACAAGGCCACAACCAGATTCACAAGGCCACAACCTGATTCACAAGGCCACAACCTGATTCACAAGGCCACAACCAGATTCACAAGGCAACAACCTGATTCACAAGGCCACAACCTGATTCACAAGGCCACAACCAGATTCACAAGGCAACAACCTGATTCACAAGGCCACAACCTGATTCACAAGGCCACAACCTGATTCACAAGGCCACAACCAGATTCACAAGGCCACAACCTGATTCACAAGGCCACAACCAGATTCACAAGGCAACAACCTGATTCACAAGGCCACAACCTGATTCACAAGGCCACAACCTGATTCACAAGGCCACAACCAGATTCACAAGGCCACAACCTGATTCACAAGGCCACAACCAGATTCACAAGGCAACAACCTGATTCACAAGGCCACAACCTGATTCACAAGGCCACAACCTGATTCACAAGGCCACAACCAGATTCACAAGGCCACAACCTGATTCACAAGGCCACAACCTGATTCACAAGGCCACAACCAGATTCACAAGGCAACAACCTGATTCACAAGGCCACAACCTGATTCACAAGGCCACAACCAGATTCACAAGGCAACAACCTGATTCACAAGGCCACAACCTGATTCACAAGGCCACAACCTGATTCACAAGGCCACAACCAGATTCACAAGGCCACAACCTGATTCACAAGGCCACAACCAGATTCACAAGGCAACAACCTGATTCACAAGGCCACAACCTGATTCACAAGGCCACAACCAGATTCACAAGGCCACAACCAGATTCACAAGGCCACAACCTGACACACAATGACACAACCTGATTAACAAGGCCACAACCTGATTCACAAGGCCACAACCTGATTCACAAGGCCACAACCAGATTCACAAGGCCACAACCTGATTCACAAGGCCACAACCAGATTCACAAGGCAACAACCTGATTCACAAGGCCACAACCTGATTCACAAGGCCACAACCAGATTCACAAGGCAACAACCTGATTCACAAGGCCACAACCAGATTCACAAGGCCACAACCTGACACACAATGACACAACCTGATTAACAAGGCCATAACCTGACTCAAGGTCGGTCACAACCTGATTCACAAGGCCAAAACCTGACCCATTATGCCACAACCTGACTAACACAGTGTTACCACCTGAACTAAAATGAGACTCACTGATAACACCCTGGCTCGAAATGTTACATTGTTACTCAGTGTCACAACCTGACTCATCCCACAACCTGGCTGACAGTGCTAGAAAGTCACAGAATACCAGACCCTGACTTACAACGTCACAACATGACCTACGAAGTCACAACCACACTCAAAATCCTACAACCTGATCCACAATGCCACAACCTGTGTCTCACCGTGTTATACCAGACATGACGTTCCTTCAAGGTGCCTGCCAACACCTGGGAAGCAAACCAGATGACCTCCCAACCTCTGACAACACACAGGGGATCTGTGACACACACACACACACACACACGAAGCTCCGAAATCAGTCCATCTTACAGGAACCTCTCTCTCTCTCTCTCTCTCTCTCTCTCTCTCTCTCTCTCTCTCTCTCTCTCTCTCTCTCTCTCTCTCTCTAATCACATTATCATCACAATGGCCACACTCACATCACCTTTCCCCGCCTCCTAATACTGACACACTCAAAATTGAGGAAAACTAACCAGCTTAAAAAGGAAGAAAATAAAAAGCTTAAGCTGTGAGGAGGGCGGAGTGTGGTGTACGGGGGAAGTGGTGGTAATCCCATCACCAACATGAGGGAGGAAGGGGGCACCATCACCCCATCACCAACATGAGGGAGGAAGGGGGAACCACTCCCCATCACCAACATGAGGGAGGAAGGGGGAACCACTCCCCATCACCAACATGAGGGAGGAAGGGGGAACCACTCCCCATCACCAACATGAGGGAGGAAGGGGGCACCACCACCCATCACCAACATGAGGGAGGAAGGGGGAACCACTCCCCATCACCAACATGAGGGAGGAAGGGGGAACCACTCCCCATCACCAACATGAGGGAGGAAGGGGGCACCACCTTCCATCACCAACATGAGGGAGGAAGGCGGCACCACCCTCCATCACCAGCATGAGGGAGGAAGGCGGCACCATCACCCCATCACCAACATGAGGGAGGAAGGGGGCACCATCCCCCATCACCAACATGCGGGAGGAAGGGGGCACCATCCCCCATCACCAACATGAGGGAGGAAGGGGGCACCATCCTCCATCACCAACATGAGGGAGGAAGGGGGCACCACCCTCCATCACCAACATGAGGGAGGAAGGGGGCACCACCCTCCATCACCAACATGAGGGAGGAAGGCGGCACCACTCCCCATCACCAACATGAGGGAGGAAGGGGGCACCACCCTCCATCACCAACATGAGGGAGGAAGGGGGCACCACTCCCCATCACCAACATGAGGGAGGAAGGAGGCACCATCCTCCATCACCAACATGAGGGAGGAAGGGGGCACCACCCTCCATCACCAACATGAGGGAGGAAGGGGGCACCACCCTCCATCACCAACATGAGGGAGGAAGGGGGCACCACTCCCCATCACCAACATGAGGGAGGAAGGGGGCACCATCCTCCATCACCAACATGAGGGAGGAAGGGGGCACCATCCCCCATCACCAACATGAGGGAGGAAGGGGGCACCATCCTCCATCACCAACATGAGGGAGGAAGGGGGCACCATCCCCCATCACCAACATGAGGGAGGAAGGGGGCACCACTCCCCATCACCAACATGAGGGAGGAAGGCGGCACCACCACCCCATCACCAACATGAGGGAGGAAGGCGGCACCATCCTCCATCACCAACATGAGGGAGGAAGGGGGCACCATCCCCCATCACCAACATGAGGGAGGAAGGGGGCACCACTCCCCATCACCAACATGAGGGAGGAAGGGGGCACCATCCTCCATCACCAACATGAGGGAGGAAGGGGGCACCACCCTCCATCACCAACATGCGGGAGGAAGGGGGCACCACCCTCCATCACCAACATGAGGGAGGAAGGGGGCACCACCCTCCATCACCAACATGAGGGAGGAAGGGGGCACCACCCTCCATCACCAACATGAGGGAGGAAGGGGGCACCACCCTCCATCACCAACATGAGGGAGGAAGGGGGCACCACCCCATCACCAACATGAGGGAGGAAGGCGGCACCATCCTCCATCACCAACATGAGGGAGGAAGGGGGCACCACCCTCCATCACCAACATGAGGGAGGAAGGCGGCACCACCCCATCACCAACATGAGGGAGGAAGGCGGCACCACCCTCCATCACCAACATGAGGGAGGAAGGCGGCACCACCCCATCACCAACATGAGGGAGGAAGGGGGCACCACCCTCCATCACCAACATGAGGGAGGAAGGGGGCACCACCCTCCATCACCAACATGAGGGAGGAAGGGGCACCATCCTCCATCACCAACATGAGGGAGGAAGGCGGCACCACCCTCCATCACCAACATGAGGGAGGAAGGGGGCACCATCCTCCATCACCAACATGAGGGAGGAAGGCGGCAACACCCTCCATCACCAACATGAGGGAGGAAGGGGGCA
Organism: Panulirus ornatus; assembly: GCF_036320965.1. Classification (NCBI taxonomy): domain Eukaryota; kingdom Metazoa; phylum Arthropoda; class Malacostraca; order Decapoda; family Palinuridae; genus Panulirus; species Panulirus ornatus. The sequence goes on from NC_092232.1 coordinate 34,820,977, forward strand.
CCATCCTCCATCACCAACATGAGGGAGGAAGGGGGCACCACCCTCCATCACCAACATGAGGGAGGAAGGGGGCACCACCCTCCATCACCAACATGAGGGAGGAAGGCGGCACCACCCTCCATCACCAACATGAGGGAGGAAGGGGGCACCATCCTCCATCACCAACATGAGGGAGGAAGGGGGCACCACCCTCCATCACCAACATGAGGGAGGAAGGGGGCACCACCCTCCATCACCAACATGAGGGAGGAAGGCGGCACCACCCTCCATCACCAACATGAGGGAGGAAGGGGGCACCACCCTCCATCACCAACATGAGGGAGGAAGGCGGCACCACCCCATCACCAACATGATGGAGGAAGGGGGCACCACCCTCCATCACCAACATGAGGGAGGAAGGCGGCACCACCCTCCATCACCAACATGAGGGAGG